>NW_026562638.1:0-86654 GCF_027474105.1 Poeciliopsis prolifica
TTTGAACAATTCCAGTGTTGATCTCAGTGAAAGAAGTCAAAAATAACACTAAGACGAAAAAAAGCTTTCTCTCAGTGAAATAAGTCAAATGCACACTGTGTAATTTCTGCAAATTCATGAAAGTTCAGCTTCATAATCTTTGAACAGCTAGAAGTACTAAGAAGCAGTAAATTTTAGTGTTTTGAACAATTCCAGTGTTGATCTCAGTGAAAGAAGTCAAATATAAGACTAAGACGAAAAAGCTTCTCTCAGTGAAATAGTCAAAAATGCACCACTGTGTAATTTTCTGCAAATTCATGAAAGTTCAGCTTCATAATCTTTGAAACAGCTTAGAAGTACTGAGAAGCAGTAAATTTTAGTGTTTTGAACAATTCCAGTGTTGATCTCAGGAAAGAAGTCAAAAATAAGACTAAGACGAAAAAAGCTTTCTCTCAGTGAAATAGTCAAAATGCACCACTGTGTAATATTCTGCAAATTCATGAAAGTTCAGCTTCATAATCTTTGAAACAAGCTTAGAAGTACTGAGAAGCAGTAAATTTTAGTGTTTGAACAATTCCAGTGTTGATCTCAGTGAAAGAAGTCAAAAATAATACTAAGACGAAAAAAGCTTTCTCTCAGTGAAATAAGTCAAAAATGCACCACTGTGTAATTTTCTGCAAATTCATGAAAGTTCAGCTTCATAATCTTTGAAACAGCTTAGAAGTACTGAGAAGCAGTAAATTTTAGTGTATGAACAATCCAGTGTTGATCTCAGTGAAAGAAGTCAAAAATAAGACTAAGACGAAAAAAGCTTTCTCTCAGTGAAATAAGTCAAAAATGCACCACTGTGTAATTTTCTGCAAATTCATGAAAGTTCAGCTTCATAATCTTTGAAACAGCTTAGAAGTACTGAGAAACAGTAAATTTAGTGTTTTGAACAATTCCAGTGTTGATCTCAGTGAAAGAAGTCAAAAATAAGACTAAGACGAAAAAAGCTTTCTCTCAGTGAAATAAGTCAAAAATGCACCACTGTGTAATTTTCTGCAAATTCATGAAAGTTCAGCTTCATAATCTTTGAAACAGCTTAGAAGTACTGAGAAGCAGTAAATTTTAGTGTTTTGAACAATTCCAGTGTTGATTCAGTGAAAGAAGTCAAAAATACATAAGACGAAAAAAGCTTCTCTCAGTGAAATAAGTCAAAAATGCACACTGTGTAATTTTCTGCAAATTCATGAAAGTTCAGCTTCATAATCTTTGAAACAGCTTAGAAGTACTGAGAAGCAGTAAATTTTAGTGTTTTGAACAATTCCAGTGTTGATCTCAGTGAAGAAGTCAAAATAAGACTGAGACGAAAAAGCTTTCTCTCAGTGAAATAGTCAAAAATGCACCACTGTGTAATTTTCTGCAAATTCATGAAGTTCAGCTTCATAATCTTTGAAACAGCTTAGAAGTACTAAGAAGCAGTAAATTTTAGTGTTTGAACAATTCCAGTGTTGATCTCAGTGAAGAAGTCAAAAATAAGACTAAGACGAAAAAAGCTTTCTCTCAGTGAAATAAGTCAAAAATGCACCACTGTGTAATTTTCTGCAAATTCATGAAAGTTCAGCTTCATAATCTTTGAAACAGCTTAGAAGTACTGAGAAGCAGTAAATTTTAGTGTTTGAACAATTCCAGTGTTGATCTCAGTGAAAGAAGTCAAATTTAAGACTAAGACGAAAAAAGCTTTCTCTCAGTGAAATAAGTCAAAAATGCACCACTGTGTAATATTCTGCAAATTCATGAAAGTTCAGCTTCATAATCTTTGAAACAGCTTAGAAGTACTGAGAAGCAGTATATTTTAGTGTTTTGAACAATTCCAGTGTTGATCTCAGTGAAAGAAGTCAAAAATAAGACTAAGACGAAAAAAGCTTTCTCTCAGTGAAATAAGTCAAAATGCACCACTGTGTAATTTTCTGCAAATTCATGAAAGTTCAGCTTCATAATCTTTGAAACAGCTTAGAAGTACTGAGAAGCAGTATATTTAGTGTTTGAACAATTCCAGTGTTGATCTCAGTGAAAGAAGTCAAAAATAAGACTAAGACGAAAAAAGCTTTCTCTCAGTGAAATAAGTCAAAAATGCACCACTGTGTAATTTTCTGCAAATTCATGAAAGTTCAGCTTCATAATCTTTGAAACACTTAGAAGTACTGAGAAGCAGTAAATTTTAGTGTTTTGAACAATTCCAGTGTTGATCTCAGTGAAAGAAGTCAAAATAAGACTAGACGAAAAAAGCTTTCTCTCAGTGAAATAAGTCAAAAATGCCACCACTGTGTAATTTTCTGCAAATTCATGAAAGTTCAGCTTCATAATCTTTGAAACAGCTTAGAAGTACTGAGAAACAGTAATTTTAGTGTTTTGAACAATTCCAGTGTTGATCTCAGTGAAGAAGTCAAAAATAAGACTAAGACGAAAAAAGCTTTCTCTCAGTGAAATAAGTCAAAATGCACCACTGTGTAATTTCTGCAAATTCATGAAAGTTCAGCTTCATAATCTTTGAAACAGTTAGAAGTACTGAGAAGCAGTAAATTTTAGTGTTTTGAACAATTCCAGTGTTGATCTCAGTGAAAGAAGTCAAAAATAAGACTAAGACGAAAAAGCTTTCTCTCAGTGAAATAAGTCAAAAATGTACCACTGTGAATTTTCTGCAAATTCATGAAAGTTCAGCTTCATAATCTTTGAAACAGCTTAGAAGTACTAAGAAGCAGTAAATTTTAGTGTTTTGAACAATTCCAGTGTTGATCTCAGTGAAAGAAGTCAAAATAAGACTAAGACGAAAAAGCTTTCTCTCAGTGAAATAAGTCAAAAATGCACCACTGTGTAATTTCTGCAAATTCATGAAGTTCAGCTTCATAATCTTTGAAACAGCTTAGAAGTACTGAGAAGCAGTAAATTTAGTGTTTTGAACAATTCCAGTGTTGATCTCAGTGAAAGAAGTCAAATTAAGACTAAGACGAAAAAAGCTTTCTCTCAGTGAAATAAGTCAAAAATGCACCACTGTGTAATATTCTGCAAATTCATGAAAGTTCAGCTTCATAATCTTTGAAACAGCTTAGAAGTACTGAGAAGCAGATATTTTAGTGTTTTGAACAATTCCAGTGTTGATCTCAGTGAAAGAAGTCAAAAATAAGACTAAGACGAAAAAGCTTTCTCTCAGTGAAATAAGTCAAAAATGCACCACTGTGTAATTTTCTGCAAAATTCATGAAAGTTCAGCTTCATAATCTTTGAAACAGCTTAGAAGTACTGAGAAGCAGTAAATTTTAGTGTTTTGAACAATTCAGTGTTGATCTCAGTGAAAGAAGTCAAAAATAAGACTAAGACGAAAAAAGCTTTCTCTCAGTGAAATAAGTCAAAAATGCACCACTGTGTAATTTTCTGCAAATTCATGAAAGTTCAGCTTCATAATCTTTGAAACAGCTTAGAAGTACTGAGAAACAGTAAATTTTAGTGTTTTGAACAATTCCAGTGTTGATCTCAGTGAAAGAAGTCAAAAATAAGACTAAGACGAAAAAAAGCTTTCTCTCAGTGAAATAAGTCAAAAATGCACCACTGTGTAATTTTCTGCAAATTCATGAAGTTCAGCTTCATAATCTTTGAAACAGCTTAGAAGTACTGAGAAGCAGTAAATTTTAGTGTTTTGAACAATTCCAGTGTTGATCTCAGTGAAAGAAGTCAAATTTAAGACTAAGACGAAAAAAGCTTTCTCTCAGTGAAATAAGTCAAAAATGCACCACTGTGTAATTTCTGCAAATTCATGAAAGTTCAGCTTCATAATCTTTGAAACAGCTTAGAAGTACTGAGAAGCAGTAATTTTAGTGTTTTGAACAATTCCAGTGTTGATCTCAGTGAAAGAAGTCAAAAATAAGACTAAGACGAAAAAAGCTTTCTCTCAGTGAAATAAGTCAAAAATGCACCACTGTGTAATTTTCTGCAAATTCATGAAAGTTCAGCTTCATAATCTTTGAAACAGCTTAGAAGTACTGAGAAGCAGTATTTTAGTGTTTTGAACAATTCCAGTGTTGATCTCAGTGAAAGAAGTCAAAAATAAGACTAAGACGAAAAAGCTTTCTCTCAGTGAAATAAGTCAAAAATGCACCACTGTGTAATTTTCTGCAAATTCATGAAAGTTCAGCTTCATAATCTTTGAAACAGCTTAGAAGTACTGAGAAGCAGTAAATTTTAGTGTTTTGAACAATTCCAGTGTTGATCTCAGTGAAAGAAGTCAAAATAAGACTAAGACGAAAAAAGCTTTCTCTCAGTGAAATAAGTCAAAAATGCACCACTGTGTAATTTTCTGCAAATTCATGAAAGTTCAGCTTCATAATCTTTGAAACAGCTTAGAAGTACTGAGAAGCAGTAAATTTTAGTGTTTTGAACAATTCCAGTGTTGATCTCAGTGAAAGAAGTCAAAAATAAGACTAAGACGAAAAAAGCTTTCTCTCAGTGAAATAAGTCAAAAATGCACCACTGTGTAATTTTCTGCAAATTCATGAAGTTCAGCTTCATAATCTTTGAAACAGCTTAGAAGTACTGAGAAGCAGTAAATTTTAGTGTTTGAACAATTCCAGTGTTGATCTCAGTGAAAGAAGTCAAAAATAAGACTAAGACGAAAAAAGCTTTCTCTCAGTGAAATAAGTCAAAAATGCACCACTGTGTAATTTTCTGCAAATTCATGAAAGTTCAGCTTCATAATCTTTGAAACAGCTTAGAAGTACTGAGAACAGTAAATTTTAGTGTTTTGAACAATTCCAGTGTTGATCTCAGTGAAAGAAGTCAAAAATAAGACTAAGACGAAAAAAGCTTTCTCTCAGTGAAATAAGTCAAAAATGTACCACTGTGTAATTTTCTGCAAATTCATGAAAGTTCAGCTTCATAATCTTTGAAACAGCTTAGAAGTACTAAGAAGCAGTAAATTTTAGTGTTTTGAACAATTCCAGTGTTGATCTCAGCGAAAGAAGTCAAAAATAAGACTAAGACGAAAAAAGCTTTCTCTCAGTGAAATAAGTCAAAATGCACCACTGTGTAATTTTCTGCAAATTCATGAAAGTTCAGCTTCATAATCTTTGAAACAGCTTAGAAGTACTAAGAAGCAGTAAATTTTAGTGTTTTGAACAATTCCAGTGTTGATCTCAGTGAAAGAAGTCAAAAATAAGACTAAGACGAAAAAAGCTTTCTCTCAGTGAAATAAGTCAAAAATGCACCACTGTGTAATTTTCTGCAAATTCATGAAAGTTCAGCTTCATAATCTTTGAAACAGCTTAGAAGTACTGAGAAGCAGTAAATTTAGTGTTTTGAACAATTCCAGTGTTGATCTCAGTGAAAGAAGTCAAAAATAAGACTAAGACGAAAAAAGCTTTCTCTCAGTGAAATAAGTCAAAAATGCACCACTGTGTAATTTTCTGCAAATTCATGAAAGTTCAGCTTCATAATCTTTGAAACAGCTTAGAAGTACTGAGAAGCAGTAAATTTTAGTGTATTGAACAATTCCAGTGTTGATCTCAGTGAAAGAAGTCAAAAATAAGACTAAGACGAAAAAAGCTTTTCTCTCAGTGAAATAAGTCAAAAATGCACCACTGTGTAATTTTCTGCAAATTCATGACAGTTCAGCTTCATAATCTTTGAAACAGCTTAGAAGTACTGAGAAGCAGTAAATTTTAGTGTTTTGAACAATTCCAGTGTTGATCTCAGTGAAAGAAGTCAAAAATAAGACTAAGACGAAAAAAGCTTTCTCTCAGTGAAATAAGTCAAAAATGCACCACTGTGTAATTTTCTGCAAATTCATGAAAGTTCAGCTTCATAATCTTTGAAACAGCTTAGAAGTACTGAGAAACAGTAAATTTTAGTGTTTTGAACAATTCCAGTGTTGATCTCAGTGAAAGAAGTCAAAAATAAGACTAAGACGAAAAAAGCTTTCTCTCAGTGAAATAAGTCAAAAATGCACCACTGTGTAATTTTCTGCAAATTCATGAAAGTTCAGCTTCATAATCTTTGAAACAGCTTAGAAGTACTGAGAAGCAGTATTTTAGTGTTTTGAACAATTCCAGTGTTGATCTCAGTGAAAGAAGTCAAAAATAAGACTAAGACGAAAAAAGCTTTCTCTCAGTGAAATAAGTCAAAAATGCACCACTGTGTAATTTTCTGCAAATTCATGAAAGGTTAGCTTCATAATCTTTGAAACAGCTTAGAAGTACTGAGAAGCAGTATTTTAGTGTTTTGAACAATTCCAGTGTTGATCTCAGTGAAAGAAGTCAAAAATAAGACTAAGACGAAAAAAGCTTTCTCTCAGTGAAATAAGTCAAAAATGCACCACTGTGTAATTTTCTGCAAATTCATGAAAGTTCAGCTTCATAATCTTTGAAACAGCTTAGAAGTACTGAGAAGCAGTATATTTAATGTTTTGAACAATTCCAGTGTTGATCTCAGTGAAAGAAGTCAAAAATAAGACTAAGACGAAAAAAGCTTTCTCTCAGTGAAATAAGTCAAAAATGCACCACTGTGTAATTTCTGCAAATTCATGAAAGTTCAGCTTCATAATCTTTGAAACAGCTTAGAAGTACTAAGAAGCAGTAAATTTTAGTGTTTTGAACAATTCCAGTGTTGATCTCAGTGAAAGAAGTCAAAAATAAGACTAAGACGAAAAAAGCTTCTCTCAGTGAAATAAGTCAAAAATGCACCACTGTGTAATTTTCTGCAAATTCATGAAAGTTCAGCTTCATAATCTTTGAAACAGCTTAGAAGTACTGAGAAGCAGTAAATTTTAGTGTATTGAACAATTCCAGTGTTGATCTCAGTGAAAGAAGTCAAAAATAGGACTAAGACGAAAAAAGCTTTCTCTCAGTGAAATAAGTCAAAAATGCACCACTGTGTAATTTTCTGCAAATTCATGAAAGTTCAGCTTCATAATCTTTGAAACAGCTTAGAAGTACTGAGAAGCAGTAAATTTTAGTGTTTTGAACAATTCCAGTGTTGATCTCAGTGAAAGAAGTCAAAAATAAGACTAAGACGAAAAAAGCTTTCTCTCAGTGAAATAAGTCAAAAATGCACCACTGTGTAATTTTCTGCAATTCATGAAAGTTCAGCTTCATAATCTTTGAAACAGCTTAGAAGTACTGAGAAACAGTAAATTTTAGTGTTTTGAACAATTCCAGTGTTGATCTCAGTGAAAGAAGTCAAAAATAAGACTAAGACGAAAAAGCTTCTCTCAGTGAAATAAGTCAAAATCCACCACTGTGTAATTTTCTGCAAATTCATGAAAGTTCAGCTTCATAATCTTTGAAACAGCTTAGAAGTACTGAGAAGCAGTAAATTTTAGTGTTTTGAACAATTCCAGTGTTGATCTCAGTGAAAGAAGTCAAAAATAAGACTAAGACGAAAAAAGCTTTCTCTCAGTGAAATAAGTCAAAAATGCACCACTGTGTAATTTTCTGCAAATTCATGAAAGTTCAGCTTCATAATCTTTGAAACAGCTTAGAAGTACTGAGAAGCAGTAAATTTTAGTGTTTGGAACAATTCCAGTGTTGATCTCAGTGAAAGAAGTCAAAAATAGGACTAAGACGAAAAAGCTTTCTCTCAGTGAAATAAGTCAAAAATGCACCACTGTGTAATTTTCTGCAAATTCATGAAAGTTCAGCTTCATAATCTTTGAAACAGCTTAGAAGTACTGAGAAGCAGTAAATTTTAGTGTTTTGAACAATTCCAGTGTTGATCTCAGTGAAAGAAGTCAAAAATAAGACTAAGACGAAAAAAGCTTTCTCTCAGTGAAATAAGTCAAAAATGCACCACTGTGTAATTTTCTGCAAATTCATGAAAGTTCAGCTTCATAATCTTTGAAACAGCTTAGAAGTACTGAGAAGCAGTAAATTTTAGTGTTTTGAACAATTCCAGTGTTGATCTCAGTGAAAGAAGTCAAAAATAAGACTAAGACGAAAAAGCTTTCTCTCAGTGAAATAAGTCAAAAATGCACCACTGTGTAATTTTCTGCAAATTCATGAAAGTTCAGCTTCATAATCTTTGAAACAGCTTAGAAGTACTGAGAAGCAGTAAATTTTAGTGTTTTGAACAATTCCAGTGTTGATCTCAGTGAAAGAAGTCAAAAATAACACTAAGACGTAAAAAGCTTTCTCTCAGTGAAATAAGTCAAAAATGCACCACTGTGTAATTTTCTGCAAATTCATGAAAGTTCAGCTTCATAATCTTTGAAACAGCTTAGAAGTACTGAGAAGCAGTAAATTTTAGTGTTTTGAACAATTCCAGTGTTGATCTCAGTGAAAGAAGTCAAAAATAAGACTAAGACGAAAAAAGCTTTCTCTCAGTGAAATAAGTCAAAAATGCACCACTGTGTAATTTTCTGCAAATTCATGAAAGTTCAGCTTCATAATCTTTGAAACAGCTTAGAAGTACTGAGAAGCAGTATATTTTAGTGTTTTGAACAATTCCAGTGTTGATCTCAGTGAAAGAAGTCAAAAATAAGACTAAGACGAAAAAAGCTTTCTCTCAGTGAAATAAGTCAAAAATGCACCACTGTGTAATTTTCTGCAAATTCATGAAAGTTCAGCTTCATAATCTTTGAAACAGCTTAGAAGTACTGAGAAGCAGTAAATTTTAGTGTATTGAACAATTCCAGTGTTGATCTCAGTGAAAGAAGTCAAAAATAGGACTAAGACGAAAAAAGCTTTCTCTCAGTGAAATAAGTCAAAAATGCACCACTGTGTAATTTTCTGCAAATTCATGAAAGTTCAGCTTCATAATCTTTGAAACAGCTTAGAAGTACTGAGAAGCAGTAAATTTTAGTGTTTTGAACAATTCCAGTGTTGATCTCAGTGAAAGAAGTCAAAAATAAGACTAAGACGAAAAAAGCTTTCTCTCAGTGAAATAAGTCAAAAATGCACCACTGTGTAATTTTCTGCAAATTCATGAAAGTTCAGCTTCATAATCTTTGAAACAGCTTAGAAGTACTGAGAAACAGTAAAATTTAGTGTTTTGAACAATTCCAGTGTTGATCTCAGTGAAAGAAGTCAAAAATAAGACTAAGACGAAAAAAGCTTTCTCAGTGAAATAAGTCAAAAATGCACCACTGTGTAATTTTCTGCAAATTCATGAAAGTTCAGCTTCATAATCTTTGAAACAGCTTAGAAGTACTGAGAAGCAGTAAATTTTAGTGTTTTGAACAATTCCAGTGTTGATCTCAGTGAAAGAAGTCAAAATAACACTAAGACGAAAAAGCTTTCTCTCAGTGAAATAAGTCAAAAATGCACCACTGTGTAATTTTCTGCAAATTCATGAAAGTTCAGCTTCATAATCTTTGAAACAGCTTAGAAGTACTGAGAAGCAGTAAATTTTAGTGTTTTGAACAATTCCAGTGTTGATCTCAGTGAAAGAAGTCAAAAATAAGACTAAGACGAAAAAAGCTTTCTCTCAGTGAAATAAGTCAAAAATGCACCACTGTGTAATTTTCTGCAAATTCATGAAAGTTCAGCTTCATAATCTTTGAAACAGCTTAGAAGTACTGAGAAGCAGTAAATTTTAGTGTTTTGAACAATTCCAGTGTTGATCTCAGTGAAAGAAGTCAAAAAAACACTAAGACGTAAAAAGCTTTCTCTCAGTGAAATAAGTCAAAAATGCACCACTGTGTAATTTTCTGCAAATTCATGAAAGTTCAGCTTCATAATCTTTGAAACAGCTTAGAAGTACTGAGAAGCAGTAAATTTTAGTGTTTGAACAATTCCAGTGTGATCTCAGTGAAAGAAGTCAAAAATAAGACTAAGACGAAAAAAGCTTTCTCTCAGTGAAATAAGTCAAAATGCACCACTGTGTAATTTCTGCAAATTCATGAAAGTTCAGCTTCATAATCTTTGAAACAGCTTAGAAGTACTGAGAAGCAGTATATTTTAGTGTTTTGAACAAAGTGTTGATCTCAGTGAAAGAAGTCAAAATATACTAAGACGAAAAAAGCTTTCTCTCAGTGAAATAAGTCAAAAATGCACCACTGTGTAATTTTCTGCAAATCATGAAAGTTCAGCTTCATAATCTTTGAAACAGCTTAGAAGTACTGAGAAGCAGTAAATTTTAGTGTTGAACAATTCCAGTGTTGATCTCAGTGAAAGAAGTCAAATAAGACTAAGACGAAAAAAGCTTTCTCTCAGTGAAATAAGTCAAAAATGCACCACTGTGTAATATTCTGCAAATTCATGAAAGTTCAGCTTCATAATCTTTGAAACAGCTTAGAAGTACTGAGAAGCAGTATATTTTAGTGTTTTGAACAATTCCAGTGTTGATCTCAGTGAAAGAAGTCAAAATAAGACTAAGACGAAAAAAGCTTTCTCTCAGTGAAATAAGTCAAAAATGCACCACTGTGTAATTTTCTGCAAATTCATGAAAGTTCAGCTTCATAATCTTTGAAACAGCTTAGAAGTACTGAGAAGCAGTAAATTTAGTGTTTTGAACAATTCCAGTGTTGATCTCAGTGAAAGAAGTCAAAAATAAGACTAAGACGAAAAAAGCTTTCTCTCAGTGAAATAAGTCAAAATGCACCACTGTGTAATTTTCTGCAAATTCATGAAAGTTCAGCTTCATAATCTTTGAAACAGCTTAGAAGTACTGAGAAACAGTAAATTTTAGTGTTTTGAACAATTCCAGTGTTGATCTCAGTGAAAGAAGTCAAAAATAAGACTAAGACGAAAAAAGCTTTCTCAGTGAAATAAGTCAAAATCCACCACTGTGTAATTTTCTGCAAATTCATGAAAGTTCAGCTTCATAATCTTTGAAACAGCTTAGAAGTACTGAGAAGCAGTAAATTTTAGTGTTTTGAACAATTCCAGTGTTGATCTCAGTGAAAGAAGTCAAAAATAAGACTAAGACGAAAAAAGCTTTCTCTCAGTGAAATAAGTCAAAAATGCACCACTGTGTAATTTTCTGCAAATTCATGAAAGTTCAGCTTCATAATCTTTGAAACAGCTTAGAAGTACTGAGAAGCAGTAAATTTTAGTGTATTGAACAATTCCAGTGTTGATCTCAGTGAAAGAAGTCAAAAATAGACTAAGACGAAAAAAGCTTTCTCTCAGTGAAATAAGTCAAAATGCACCACTGTGTAATTTTCTGCAAATTCATGAAAGTTCAGCTTCATAATCTTTGAAACAGCTTAGAAGTACTGAGAAGCAGTAAATTTTGTGTTTTGAACAATTCCAGTGTTGATCTCAGTGAAAGAAGTCAAAAATAAGACTAAGACGAAAAAAGCTTTCTCTCAGTGAAATAAGTCAAAAATGCACCACTGTGTAATTTTCTGCAAATTCATGAAAGTTCAGCTTCATAATCTTTGAAACAGCTTAGAAGTACTGAGAAGCAGTAAATTTTAGTGTTTTGAACAATTCCAGTGTTGATCTCAGTGAAAGAAGTCAAAAATAAGACTAAGACGAAAAAGCTTTCTCTCAGTGAAATAAGTCAAAAATGCACCACTGTGTAATTTTCTGCAAATTCATGAAAGTTCAGCTTCATAATCTTTGAAACAGCTTAGAAGTACTGAGAAGCAGTAAATTTTAGTGTTTTGAACAATTCCAGTGTTGATCTCAGTGAAAGAAGTCAAAAATAAACTAGACTAAGAAAAGCTTTCTCTCAGTGAAATAAGTCAAAAATGCACCACTGTGTAATTTTCTGCAAATTCATGAAAGTTCAGCTTCATAATCTTTGAAACAGCTTAGAAGTACTGAGAAGCAGTAAATTTTAGTGTTTTGAACAATTCCAGTGTTGATCTCAGTGAAAGAAGTCAAAAATAAGACTAAGACGAAAAAAGCTTTCTCTCAGTGAAATAAGTCAAAAATGCACCACTGTGTAATTTTCTGCAAATTCATGAAAGTTCAGCTTCATAATCTTTGAAACAGCTTAGAAGTACTGAGAAGCAGTATATTTTAGTGTTTTGAACAATTCCAGTGTTGATCTCAGTGAAAGAAGTCAAAAATAAGACTAAGACGAAAAAAGCTTTCTCTCAGTGAAATAAGTCAAAAATGCACCACTGTGTAATTTTCTGCAAATTCATGAAAGTTCAGCTTCATAATCTTTGAAACAGCTTAGAAGTACTGAGAAGCAGTAAATTTTAGTGTATTGAACAATTCCAGTGTTGATCTCAGTGAAAGAAGTCAAAAATAAGGACTAAGACGAAAAAAGCTTTCTCTCAGTGAAATAAGTCAAAAATGCACCACTGTGTAATTTTCTGCAAATTCATGAAAGTTCAGCTTCATAATCTTTGAAACAGCTTAGAAGTACTGAGAAGCAGTAAATTTTAGTGTTTTGAACAATTCCAGTGTTGATCTCAGTGAAAGAAGTCAAAAATAAGACTAAGACGAAAAAAGCTTTCTCTCAGTGAAATAAGTCAAAAATGCACCACTGTGTAATTTTCTGCAAATTCATGAAAGTTCAGCTTCATAATCTTTGAAACAGCTTAGAAGTACTGAGAAACAGTAAATTTTAGTGTTTTGAACAATTCCAGTGTGATCTCAGTGAAAGAAGTCAAAAATAAGACTAAGACGAAAAAGCTTTCTCAGTGAAATAAGTCAAAAATGCACCACTGTGTAATTTTCTGCAAATTCATGAAAGTTCAGCTTCATAATCTTTGAAACAGCTTAGAAGTACTGAGAAGCAGTAAATTTTAGTGTTTTGAACAATTCCAGTGTTGATCTCAGTGAAAGAAGTCAAAAATAAGACTAAGACGTAAAAAGCTTTCTCTCAGTGAAATAAGTCAAAAATGCACCACTGTGTAATTTTCTGCAAATTCATGAAAGTTCAGCTTCATAATCTTTGAAACAGCTTAGAAGTACTGAGAAGCAGTAAATTTTAGTGTTTTGAACAATTCCAGTGTTGATCTCAGTGAAAGAAGTCAAAAATAAGACTAAGACGAAAAAAGCTTTCTCTCAGTGAAATAAGTCAAAAATGCACCACTGTGTAATTTTCTGCAAATTCATGAAAGTTCAGCTTCATAATCTTTGAAACAGCTTAGAAGTACTGAGAAGCAGTAAATTTTAGTGTTTTGAACAATTCCAGTGTTGATCTCAGTGAAAGAAGTCAAAAAAAACACTAAGACGAAAAAAGCTTCTCTCAGTGAAATAAGTCAAAAATGCACCACTGTGTAATTTTCTGCAAATTCATGAAAGTTCAGCTTCATAATCTTTGAAACAGCTTAGAAGTACTGAGAAGCAGTAAATTTTAGTGTTTTGAACAATTCCAGTGTTGATCTCAGTGAAAGAAGTCAAAAATAAGACTAAGACGAAAAAAGCTTTCTCTCAGTGAAATAAGTCAAAAATGCACCACTGTGTAATTCTGCAAATTCATGAAAGTTCAGCTTCATAATCTTTGAAACAGCTTAGAAGTACTGAGAAGCAGTATATTTTAGTGTTTTGAACAATTCCAGTGTTGATCTCAGTGAAAGAAGTCAAAAATATACTAAGACGAAAAAAGCTTTCTCTCAGTGAAATAAGTCAAAAATGCACCACTGTGTAATTTTCTGCAAATTCATGAAAGTTCAGCTTCATAATCTTTGAAACAGCTTAGAAGTACTGAGAAGCAGTAAATTTTAGTGTATTGAACAATTCCAGTGTTGATCTCAGTGAAAGAAGTCAAATAAGACTAAGACGAAAAAGCTTTCTCTCAGTGAAATAAGTCAAAAATGCACCACTGTGTAAATTCTGCAAATTCATGAAAGTTCAGCTTCATAATCTTTGAAACAGCTTAGAAGTACTGAGAAGCAGTATATTTTAGTGTTTTGAACAATTCCAGTGTTGATCTCAGTGAAAGAAGTCAAAAATAAGACTAAGACGAAAAAGCTTTCTCTCAGTGAAATAAGTCAAAAATGCACCACTGTGTAATTTTCTGCAAATTCATGAAAGTTCAGCTTCATAATCTTTGAAACAGCTTAGAAGTACTGAGAAGCAGTATATTTTAGTGTTTTGAACAATTCCAGTGTTGATCTCAGTGAAAGAAGTCAAAAATAAGACTAAGACGAAAAAAGCTTTCTCTCAGTGAAATAAGTCAAAAATGCACCACTGTGTAATTTTCTGCAAATTCATGAAAGTTCAGCTTCATAATCTTTGAAACAGCTTAGAAGTACTGAGAAGCAGTAAATTTTAGTGTTTTGAACAATTCCAGTGTTGATCTCAGTGAAAGAAGTCAAAAATAAGACTAAGACGAAAAAAGCTTTCTCTCAGTGAAATAAGTCAAAAATGCACCACTGTGTAATTTTCTGCAAATTCATGAAAGTTCAGCTTCATAATCTTTGAAACAGCTTAGAAGTACTGAGAAGCAGTAAATTTTAGTGTTTTGAACAATTCCAGTGTTGATCTCAGTGAAAGAAGTCAAAAATAAGACTAAGACGAAAAAAGCTTTCTCTCAGTGAAATAAGTCAAAAATGCACCACTGTGTAATTTTCTGCAAATTCATGAAAGTTCAGCTTCATAATCTTTGAAACAGCTTAGAAGTACTGAGAAACAGTAAATTTTAGTGTTTTGAACAATTCCAGTGTTGATCTCAGTGAAAGAAGTCAAAAATAAGACTAAGACGAAAAAAGCTTTCTCTCAGTGAAATAAGTCAAAAATGCACCACTGTGTAATTTTCTGCAAATTCATGAAAGTTCAGCTTCATAATCTTTGAAACAGCTTAGAAGTACTGAGAAGCAGTATATTTTAGTGTTTTGAACAATTCCAGTGTTGATCTCAGTGAAAGAAGTCAACAATAAGACTAAGACGAAAAAAGCTTTCTCTCAGTGAAATAAGTCAAAAATGCACCACTGTGTAATTTTCTGCAAATTCATGAAAGTTCAGCTTCATAATCTTTGAAACAGCTTAGAAGTACTGAGAAGCAGTATATTTAGTGTTTTGAACAATTCCAGTGTTGATCTCAGTGAAAGAAGTCAAAAATAAGACTAAGACGAAAAAAGCTTTCTCTCAGTGAAATAAGTCAAAAATGCACCACTGTGTAATTTTCTGCAAATTCATGAAAGTTCAGCTTCATAATCTTTGAAACAGCTTAGAAGTACTAAGAAGCAGTAAATTTTAGTGTTTTGAACAATTCCAGTGTTGATCTCAGTGAAAGAAGTCAAAAATAAGACTAAGACGAAAAAAGCTTTCTCTCAGTGAAATAAGTCAAAAATGCACCACTGTGTAATTTTCTGCAAATTCATGAAAGTTCAGCTTCATAATCTTTGAAACAGCTTAGAAGTACTGAGAAGCAGTATATTTTAGTGTTTTGAACAATTCCAGTGTTGATCTCAGTGAAAGAAGTCAAAAATAAGACTAAGACGAAAAAAGCTTTCTCTCAGTGAAATAAGTCAAAAATGCACCACTGTGTAATTTTCTGCAAATTCATGAAAGTTCAGCTTCATAATCTTTGAAACAGCTTAGAAGTACTGAGAAGCAGTAAATTTTAGTGTATTGAACAATTCCAGTGTTGATCTCAGTGAAAGAAGTCAAAAATAGGACTAAGACGAAAAAAGCTTTCTCTCAGTGAAATAAGTCAAAATGCACCACTGTGTAATTTTCTGCAAATTCATGAAAGTTCAGCTTCATAATCTTTGAAACAGCTTAGAAGTACTGAGAAGCAGTATATTTAATGTTTTGAACAATTCCAGTGTTGATCACAGTGAAAGAAGTCAAAAAATAAGACTAAGACGAAAAAAGCTTTCTCTCAGTGAAATAAGTCAAAAATGCACCACTGTGTAATTTTCTGCAAATTCATGAAAGTTCAGCTTCATAATCTTTGAAACAGCTTAGAAGTACTGAGAAGCAGTATATTTTAGTGTTTTGAACAATTCCAGTGTTGATCTCAGTGAAAGAAGTCAACAATAAGACTAAGACGAAAAAAGCTTTCTCTCAGTGAAATAAGTCAAAAATGCACCACTGTGTAATTTTCTGCAAATTCATGAAGTTCAGCTTCATAATCTTTGAAACAGCTTAGAAGTACTGAGAAGCAGTAAATTTTAGTGTATTGAACAATTCCAGTGTTGATCTCAGTGAAAGAAGTCAAAATAGACTAAGACGAAAAAAGCTTTCTCTCAGTGAAATAAGTCAAAAATGCACCACTGTGTAATTTTCTGCAAATTCATGAAAGTTCAGCTTCATAATCTTTGAAACAGCTTAGAAGTACTGAGAAGCAGTATATTTAATGTTTTGAACAATTCCAGTG
The DNA here is from genome assembly GCF_027474105.1 of Poeciliopsis prolifica. Taxonomy (NCBI): domain Eukaryota; kingdom Metazoa; phylum Chordata; class Actinopteri; order Cyprinodontiformes; family Poeciliidae; genus Poeciliopsis; species Poeciliopsis prolifica. The sequence goes on from NW_026562638.1 coordinate 16,179, forward strand.
TTGATCACAGTGAAAGAAGTCAAAAATAAGACTAAGACGAAAAAAGCTTTCTCTCAGTGAAATAAGTCAAAAATGCACCACTGTGTAATTTTCTGCAAATTCATGAAAGTTCAGCTTCATAATCTTTGAAACAGCTTAGAAGTACTGAGAAGCAGTATTTTAGTGTTTTGAACAATTCCAGTGTTGATCTCAGTGAAAGAAGTCAAAATAAGACTAAGACGAAAAAAGCTTTCTCTCAGTGAAATAAGTCAAAAATGCACCACTGTGTAATTTTCTGCAAATTCATGAAAGTTCAGCTTCATAATCTTTGAAACAGCTTAGAAGTACTGAGAAGCAGTAAATTTTAGTGTATTGAACAATTCCAGTGTTGATCTCAGTGAAAGAAGTCAAAAATAGGACTAAGACGAAAAAAGCTTTCTCTCAGTGAAATAAGTCAAAAATGCACCACTGTGTAATTTTCTGCAAATTCATGAAAGTTCAGCTTCATAATCTTTGAAACAGCTTAGAAGTACTGAGAAGCAGTAAATTTTAGTGTTTTGAACAATTCCAGTGTTGATCTCAGTGAAAGAAGTCAAAAATAAGACTAAGACGAAAAAAGCTTTCTCTCAGTGAAATAAGTCAAAAATGCACCACTGTGTAATTTTCTGCAAATTCATGAAAGTTCAGCTTCATAATCTTTGAAACAGCTTAGAAGTACTGAGAAACAGTAAATTTTAGTGTTTTGAACAATTCCAGTGTTGATCTCAGTGAAAGAAGTCAAAAATAAGACTAAGACGAAAAAAGCTTTTCTCAGTGAAATAAGTCAAAAATGCACCACTGTGTAATTTTCTGCAAATTCATGAAAGTTCAGCTTCATAATCTTTGAAACAGCTTAGAAGTACTGAGAAGCAGTAAATTTTAGTGTTTTGAACAATTCCAGTGTTGATCTCAGTGAAAGAAGTCAAAAATAAGACTAAGACGAAAAAAGCTTTCTCTCAGTGAAATAAGTCAAAAATGCACCACTGTGTAATTTTCTGCAAATTCATGAAAGTTCAGCTTCATAATCTTTGAAACAGCTTAGAAGTACTGAGAAGCAGTAAATTTTAGTGTATTGAACAATTCCAGTGTTGATCTCAGTGAAAGAAGTCAAAAATAGACTAAGACGAAAAAAGCTTTCTCTCAGTGAAATAAGTCAAAAATGCACCACTGTGTAATTTTCTGCAAATTCATGAAAGTTCAGCTTCATAATCTTTGAAACAGCTTAGAAGTACTGAGAAGCAGTAAATTTTAGTGTTTTGAACAATTCCAGTGTTGATCTCAGTGAAAGAAGTCAAAAATAAGACTAAGACGAAAAAAGCTTTCTCAGTGAAATAAGTCAAAAATGCACCACTGTGTAATTTTCTGCAAATTCATGAAAGTTCAGCTTCATAATCTTTGAAACAGCTTAGAAGTACTGAGAAGCAGTAAATTTTAGTGTTTTGAACAATTCCAGTGTTGATCTCAGTGAAAGAAGTCAAAATAAGACTAAGACGAAAAAAGCTTTCTCTCAGTGAAATAAGTCAAAAATGCACCACTGTGTAATTTTCTGCAAATTCATGAAAGTTCAGCTTCATAATCTTTGAAACAGCTTAGAAGTACTGAGAAGCAGTAAATTTTAGTGTTTGAACAATTCCAGTGTTGATCTCAGTGAAAGAAGTCAAAAATAGGACTAAGACGAAAAAAGCTTTCTCTCAGTGAAATAAGTCAAAAATGCACCACTGTGTAATTTTCTGCAAATTCATGAAAGTTCAGCTTCATAATCTTTGAAAACAGCTTAGAAGTACTGAGAAGCAGTAAATTTTAGTGTTTTGAACAATTCCAGTGTTGATCTCAGTGAAAGAAGTCAAAAATAAGACTAAGACGAAAAAAGCTTTCTCTCAGTGAAATAAGTCAAAAATGCACCACTGTGTAATTTTCTGCAAATTCATGAAAGTTCAGCTTCATAATCTTTGAAAACAGCTTAGAAGTACTGAGAACAGTAAATTTTAGTGTTTTGAACAATTCCAGTGTTGATCTCAGTGAAAGAAGTCAAAAATAAGACTAAGACGAAAAAAGCTTTCTCAGTGAAATAAGTCAAAAATGCACCACTGTGTAATTTTCTGCAAATTCATGAAAGTTCAGCTTCATAATCTTTGAAACAGCTTAGAAGTACTGAGAAGCAGTAAATTTTAGTGTTTTGAACAATTCCAGTGTTGATCTCAGTGAAAGAAGTCAAAAATAAGACTAAGACGAAAAAAGCTTTCTCTCAGTGAAATAAGTCAAAAATGCACCACTGTGTAATTTTCTGCAAATTCATGAAAGTTCAGCTTCATAATTTGAAACAGCTTAGAAGTACTGAGAAGCAGTAAATTTTAGTGTATTGAACAATTCCAGTGTTGATCTCAGTGAAAGAAGTCAAAAATAGACTAAGACGAAAAAAGCTTTCTCTCAGTGAAATAAGTCAAAAATGCACCACTGTGTAATTTTCTGCAAATTCATGAAAGTTCAGCTTCATAATCTTTGAAACAGCTTAGAAGTACTGAGAAGCAGTAAATTTTAGTGTTTTGAACAATTCCAGTGTTGATCTCAGTGAAAGAAGTCAAAAATAAGACTAAGACGAAAAAAGCTTTCTCTCAGTGAAATAAGTCAAAAATGCACCACTGTGTAATTTTCTGCAAATTCATGAAAGTTCAGCTTCATAATCTTTGAAACAGCTTAGAAGTACTGAGAAACAGTAAATTTTAGTGTTTTGAACAATTCCAGTGTTGATCTCAGTGAAAGAAGTCAAAAATAAGACTAAGACGAAAAAAGCTTTCTCTCAGTGAAATAAGTCAAAAATGCACCACTGTGTAATTTTCTGCAAATTCATGAAAGTTCAGCTTCATAATCTTTGAAACAGCTTAGAAGTACTGAGAAGCAGTAAATTTTAGTGTATTGAACAATTCCAGTGTTGATCTCAGTGAAAGAAGTCAAAAATAAGACTAAGACGAAAAAAGCTTTCTCTCAGTGAAATAAGTCAAAAATGCACCACTGTGTAATTTTCTGCAAATTCATGAAAGTTCAGCTTCATAATCTTTGAAACAGCTTAGAAGTACTGAGAAGCAGTAAATTTTAGTGTTTGAACAATTCCAGTGTTGATCTCAGTGAAAGAAGTCAAAAATAAGACTAAGACGAAAAAAGCTTTCTCTCAGTGAAATAAGTCAAAAATGCACCACTGTGTAATTTTCTGCAAATTCATGAAAGTTCAGCTTCATAATCTTTGAAACAGCTTAGAAGTACTGAGAAACAGTAAATTTTAGTGTTTTGAACAATTCCAGTGTTGATCTCAGTGAAAGAAGTCAAAAAGACTAAGACGAAAAAAGCTTTCTCAGTGAAATAAGTCAAAAATGCACCACTGTGTAATTTCTGCAAATTCATGAAAGTTCAGCTTCATAATCTTTGAAACAGCTTAGAAGTACTGAGAAGCAGTATATTTTAGTGTTTTGAACAATTCCAGTGTTGATCTCAGTGAAAGAAGTCAAAAATAAGACTAAGACGAAAAAAGCTTTCTCTCAGTGAAATAAGTCAAAAATGCACCACTGTGTAATTTTCTGCAAATTCATGAAAGTTCAGCTTCATAATCTTTGAAACAGCTTAGAAGTACTGAGAAGCAGTAAATTTTAGTGTTTGAACAATTCCAGTGTTGATCTCAGTGAAAGAAGTCAAAAATAAGACTAAGACGAAAAAAGCTTTCTCTCAGTGAAAAGTCAAAATGCACCACTGTGTAATTTTCTGCAAATTCATGAAAGTTCAGCTTCATAATCTTTGAAACAGCTTAGAAGTACTGAGAAGCAGTAAATTTTAGTGTTTTGAACAATTCCAGTGTTGATCTCAGTGAAAGAAGTCAAAAAAAAAGACTAAGACGAAAAAAGCTTTCTCTCAGTGAAATAAGTCAAAAATGCACCACTGTGTAATTTTCTGCAAATTCATGAAAGTTCAGCTTCATAATCTTTGAAACAGCTTAGAAGTACTGAGAAGCAGTAAATTTTAGTGTTTTGAACAATTCCAGTGTTGATCTCAGTGAAAGAAGTCAAAAATAAGACTAAGACGAAAAAAGCTTTCTCTCAGTGAAATAAGTCAAAAATGCACCACTGTGTAATATTCTGCAAATTCATGAAAGTTCAGCTTCATAATCTTTGAAACAGCTTAGAAGTACTGAGAAGCAGTATATTTTAGTGTTTTGAACAATTCCAGTGTTGATCTCAGTGAAAGAAGTCAAAAATAATACTAAGACGAAAAAAGCTTTCTCTCAGTGAAATAAGTCAAAAATGCACCACTGTGTAATTTTCTGCAAATTCATGAAAGTTCAGCTTCATAATCTTTGAAACAGCTTAGAAGTACTGAGAAGCAGTAAATTTTAGTGTATTGAACAATTCCAGTGTTGATCTCAGTGAAAGAAGTCAAAAATAAGACTAAGACGAAAAAAGCTTTCTCTCAGTGAAATAAGTCAAAAATGCACCACTGTGTAATATTCTGCAAATTCATGAAAGTTCAGCTTCATAATCTTTGAAACAGCTTAGAAGTACTGAGAAGCAGTATTTTAGTGTTTTGAACAATTCCAGTGTTGATCTCAGTGAAAGAAGTCAAAAATAAGACTAAGACGAAAAAAGCTTTCTCTCAGTGAAATAAGTCAAAAATGCACCACTGTGTAATTTTCTGCAAATTCATGAAAGTTCAGCTTCATAATCTTTGAAACAGCTTAGAAGTACTGAGAAGCAGTATATTTTAGTGTTTTGAACAATTCCAGTGTTGATCTCAGTGAAAGAAGTCAAAAATAGGACTAAGACGAAAAAAGCTTTCTCTCAGTGAAATAAGTCAAAAATGCACCACTGTGTAATTTTCTGCAAATTCATGAAAGTTCAGCTTCATAATCTTTGAAACAGCTTAGAAGTACTGAGAAGCAGTAAATTTTAGTGTTTTGAACAATTCCAGTGTTGATCTCAGTGAAAGAAGTCAAAAATAAGACTAAGACGAAAAAAGCTTTCTCTCAGTGAAATAAGTCAAAAATGCACCACTGTGTAATTTTCTGCAAATTCATGAAAGTTCAGCTTCATAATCTTTGAAACAGCTTAGAAGTACTGAGAAGCAGTAAATTTTAGTGTTTTGAACAATTCCAGTGTTGATCTCAGTGAAAGAAGTCAAAAATAAGACTAAGACGAAAAAAGCTTTCTCTCAGTGAAATAAGTCAAAAATGCACCACTGTGTAATTTTCTGCAAATTCATGAAAGTTCAGCTTCATAATCTTTGAAACAGCTTAGAAGTACTGAGAAGCAGTATATTTTAGTGTTTTGAACAATTCCAGTGTTGATCTCAGTGAAAGAAGTCAAAATAAGACTAAGACGAAAAAAGCTTTCTCTCAGTGAAATAAGTCAAAAATGCACCACTGTGTAATTTTCTGCAAATTCATGAAAGTTCAGCTTCATAATCTTTGAAACAGCTTAGAAGTACTGAGAAGCAGTATATTTTAGTGTTTTGAACAATTCCAGTGTTGATCTCAGTGAAAGAAGTCAAAATAAGACTAAGACGAAAAAAGCTTTCTCTCAGTGAAATAAGTCAAAAATGCACCACTGTGTAATTTTCTGCAAATTCATGAAAGTTCAGCTTCATAATCTTTGAAACAGCTTAGAAGTACTGAGAAGCAGTAAATTTTAGTGTTTTGAACAATTCCAGTGTTGATCTCAGTGAAAGAAGTCAAAAAAAAGACTAAGACGTAAAAAGCTTTCTCTCAGTGAAATAAGTCAAAAATGCACCACTGTGTAATTTTCTGCAAATTCATGAAAGTTCAGCTTCATAATCTTTGAAACAGCTTAGAAGTACTGAGAAGCAGTAAATTTTAGTGTTTTGAACAATTCCAGTGTTGATCTCAGTGAAAGAAGTCAAAAATAAGACTAAGACGAAAAAAGCTTTCTCTCAGTGAAATAAGTCAAAAATGCACCACTGTGTAATTTCTGCAAATTCATGAAAGTTCAGCTTCATAATCTTTGAAACAGCTTAGAAGTACTGAGAAGCAGTATATTTAGTGTTTTGAACAATTCCAGTGTTGATCTCAGTGAAAGAAGTCAAAAATAAGACTAAGACGAAAAAAGCTTTCTCTCAGTGAAATAAGTCAAAAATGCACCACTGTGTAATTTTCTGCAAATTCATGAAAGTTCAGCTTCATAATCTTTGAAAACAGCTTAGAAGTACTGAGAAGCAGTAAATTTTAGTGTTTGAACAATTCCAGTGTTGATCTCAGTGAAAGAAGTCAAATAAGACTAAGACGAAAAAAGCTTTCTCTCAGTGAAATAAGTCAAAAATGCACCACTGTGTAATTTCTGCAAATTCATGAAAGTTCAGCTTCATAATCTTTGAAACAGCTTAGAAGTACTGAGAAGCAGTATATTTTAGTGTTTTGAACAATTCCAGTGTTGATCTCAGTGAAAGAAGTCAAAAATAAGACTAAGACGAAAAAAGCTTTCTCTCAGTGAAATAAGTCAAAAATGCACCACTGTGTAATTTTCTGCAAATTCATGAAAGTTCAGCTTCATAATCTTTGAAACAGCTTAGAAGTACTGAGAAGCAGTATATTTTAGTGTTTTGAACAATTCCAGTGTTGATCTCAGTGAAAGAAGTCAAAAATAAGACTAAGACGAAAAAAGCTTTCTCTCAGTGAAATAAGTCAAAAATGCACCACTGTGTAATTTTCTGCAAATTTATGAAAGTTCAGCTTCATAATCTTTGAAACAGCTTAGAAGTACTGAGAAGCAGTAATTTTAGTGTTTGAACAATTCCAGTGTTGATCTCAGTGAAAGAAGTCAAAAATAAGACTAAGACGAAAAAAGCTTTCTCTCAGTGAAATAAGTCAAAAATGCACCACTGTGTAATTTTCTGCAAATTCATGAAAGTTCAGCTTCATAATCTTTGAAACAGCTTAGAAGTACTGAGAAGCAGTAAATTTTAGTGTTTTGAACAATTCCAGTGTTGATCTCAGTGAAAGAAGTCAAAAAAAAACAAAGACGAAAAAGCTTTCTCTCAGTGAAATAAGTCAAAAATGCACCACTGTGTAATTTTCTGCAAATTCATGAAAGTTCAGCTTCATAATCTTTGAAACAGCTTGAAGTACTGAGAAACAGTAAATTTTAGTGTTTTGAACAATTCCAGTGTTGATCTCAGTGAAAGAAGTCAAAAATAAGACTAAGACGAAAAAGCTTTCTCTCAGTGAAATAAGTCAAAAATGCACCACTGTGTAATTTTCTGCAAATTCATGAAAGTTCAGCTTCATAATCTTTGAAACAGCTTAGAAGTACTGAGAAGCAGTAATTTTAGTGTTTTGAACAATTCCAGTGTTGATCTCAGTGAAAGAAGTCAAAAATAAGACTAAGACGAAAAAAGCTTTCTCTCAGTGAAATAAGTCAAAAATGCACCACTGTGTAATTTCTGCAAATTCATGAAAGTTCAGCTTCATAATCTTTGAAACAGCTTAGAAGTACTGAGAAGCAGTATATTTAGTGTTTTGAACAATTCCAGTGTTGATCTCAGTGAAAGAAGTCAAAAATAAGACTAAGACGAAAAAAGCTTTCTCTCAGTGAAATAAGTCAAAAATGCACCACTGTGTAATTTTCTGCAAATTCATGAAAGTTCAGCTTCATAATCTTTGAAACAGCTTAGAAGTACTGAGAAGCAGTAAATTTTAGTGTTTTGAACAATTCCAGTGTTGATCTCAGTGAAAGAAGTCAAAAATAAGACTAAGACGAAAAAAGCTTTCTCTCAGTGAAAAGTCAAAAATGCACCACTGTGTAATTTCTGCAAATTCATGAAAGTTCAGCTTCATAATCTTTGAAACAGCTTAGAAGTACTGAGAAGCAGTATTTTAGTGTTTTGAACAATTCCAGTGTTGATCTCAGTGAAAGAAGTCAAAAATAAGACTAAGACGAAAAAAGCTTTCTCTCAGTGAAATAAGTCAAAAATGCACCACTGTGTAATTTTCTGCAAATTCATGAAAGTTCAGCTTCATAATCTTTGAAACAGCTTAGAAGTACTGAGAAGCAGTAAATTTAGTGTATTGAACAATTCCAGTGTTGATCTCAGTGAAAGAAGTCAAAAATAGGACTAAGACGAAAAAAGCTTTCTCTCAGTGAAATAAGTCAAAAATGCACCACTGTGTAATTTTCTGCAAATTCATGAAAGTTCAGCTTCATAATCTTTGAAACAGCTTAGAAGTACTGAGAAGCAGTATATTTATGTTTTGAACAATTCCAGTGTTGATCTCAGTGAAAGAAGTCAAAAATAAGACTAAGACGAAAAAAGCTTTCTCTCAGTGAAATAAGTCAAAAATGCACCACTGTGTAATTTTCTGCAAATTCATGAAAGTTCAGCTTCATAATCTTTGAAACAGCTTAGAAGTACTGAGAAACAGTAAATTTTAGTGTTTTGAACAATTCCAGTGTTGATCTCAGTGAAAGAAGTCAAAAATAAGACTAAGACGAAAAAAGCTTTCTCTCAGTGAAATAAGTCAAAAATGCACCACTGTGTAATTTTCTGCAAATTCATGAAAGTTCAGCTTCATAATCTTTGAAACAGCTTAGAAGTACTGAGAAGCAGTATATTTTAGTGTTTTGAACAATTCCAGTGTTGATCTCAGTGAAAGAAGTCAATAAGACTAAGACGAAAAAAGCTTTCTCTCAGTGAAATAAGTCAAAAATGCACCACTGTGTAATTTTCTGCAAATTCATGAAAGTTCAGCTTCATAATCTTTGAAACAGCTTAGAAGTACTGAGAAGCAGTAAATTTTAGTGTTTGAACAATTCCAGTGTTGATCTCAGTGAAAGAAGTCAAAAATAGGACTAAGACGAAAAAAGCTTTCTCTCAGTGAAATAAGTCAAAAATGCACCACTGTGTAATTTTCTGCAAATTCATGAAAGTTCAGCTTCATAATCTTTGAAACAGCTTAGAAGTACTGAGAAGCAGTATATTTAATGTTTTGAACAATTCCAGTGTTGATCTCAGTGAAAGAAGTCAAAAATAAGACTAAGACGAAAAAAGCTTTCTCTCAGTGAAATAAGTCAAAAATGCACCACTGTGTAATTTTCTGCAAATTCATGAAAGTTCAGCTTCATAATCTTTGAAACAGCTTAGAAGTACTGAGAAGCAGTAAATTTTAGTGTTTTGAACAATTCCAGTGTTGATCTCAGTGAAAGAAGTCAAAAATAAGACTAAGACGAAAAAAGCTTTCTCTCAGTGAAATAAGTCAAAAATGCACCACTGTGTAATTTTCTGCAAATTCATGAAGTTCAGCTTCATAATCTTTGAAACAGCTTAGAAGTACTGAGAAGCAGTAAATTTTAGTGTTTTGAACAATTCCAGTGTTGATCTCAGTGAAAGAAGTCAAAATAAGACTAAGACGAAAAAAGCTTTCTCTCAGTGAAATAAGTCAAAAATGCACCACTGTGTAATTCTGCAAATTCATGAAAGTTCAGCTTCATAATCTTTGAAACAGCTTAGAAGTACTGAGAAGCAGTATTTTAGTGTTTGAACAATTCCAGTGTTGATCTCAGTGAAAGAAGTCAAAAATAATACTAAGACGAAAAAAGCTTTCTCTCAGTGAAATAAGTCAAAAATGCACCACTGTGTAATTTTCTGCAAATTCATGAAAGTTCAGCTTCATAATCTTTGAAACAGCTTAGAAGTACTGAGAAGCAGTAATTTTAGTGTTTGAACAATTCCAGTGTTGATCTCAGTGAAAGAAGTCAAAATAAGACTAAGACGAAAAAAGCTTTCTCTCAGTGAAATAAGTCAAAAATGCACCACTGTGTAATTTTCTGCAAATTCATGAAAGTTCAGCTTCATAATCTTTGAAACAGCTTAGAAGTACTGAGAAGCAGTATATTTTAGTGTTTTGAACAATTCCAGTGTTGATCTCAGTGAAAGAAGTCAAAAATAAGACTAAGACGAAAAAAGCTTTCTCTCAGTGAAATAAGTCAAAAATGCACCACTGTGTAATTTTCTGCAAATTCATGAAAGTTCAGCTTCATAATCTTTGAAACAGCTTAGAAGTACTGAGAAGCAGTATTTTAGTGTTTTGAACAATTCCAGTGTTGATCTCAGTGAAAGAAGTCAAAAATAAGACTAAGACGAAAAAAGCTTTCTCTCAGTGAAATAAGTCAAAAATGCACCACTGTGTAATTTTCTGCAAATTTATGAAAGTTCAGCTTCATATTCTTTGAAACAGCTTAGAAGTACTGAGAAGCAGTAAATTTTAGTGTATTGAACAATTCCAGTGTTGATCTCAGTGAAAGAAGTCAAAAATGCACCACTGTGTAATTTTCTGCAAATTCATGAAAGTTCAGCTTCATAATCTTTGAAACAGCTTAGAAGTACTGAGAGCAGTAAATTTTAGTGTTTTGAACAATTCCAGTGTTGATCTCAGTGAAAGAAGTCAAAAAAAACACTAAGACGAAAAAGCTTTCTCTCAGTGAAATAAGTCAAAAATGCACCACTGTGTAATTTTCTGCAAATTCATGAAAGTTCAGCTTCATAATCTTTGAAACAGCTTAGAAGTACTGAGAAGCAGTAAATTTTAGTGTTTTGAACAATTCCAGTGTTGATCTCAGTGAAAGAAGTCAAAAATAAGACTAAGACGAAAAAAGCTTTCTCTCAGTGAAATAAGTCAAAAATGCACCACTGTGTAATTTCTGCAAATTCATGAAAGTTCAGCTTCATAATCTTTGAAACAGCTTAGAAGTACTGAGAAGCAGTATATTTTAGTGTTTGAACAATTCCAGTGTTGATCTCAGTGAAAGAAGTCAAAAATAATACTAAGACGAAAAAAGCTTTCTCTCAGTGAAATAAGTCAAAAATGCACCACTGTGTAATTTTCTGCAAATTCATGAAAGTTCAGCTTCATAATCTTTGAAACAGCTTAGAAGTACTGAGAAGCAGTAAATTTTAGTGTTTGAACAATTCCAGTGTTGATCTCAGTGAAAGAAGTCAAAAATAAGACTAAGACGAAAAAAGCTTTCTCTCAGTGAAATAAGTCAAAAATGCACCACTGTGTAATTTCTGCAAATTCATGAAAGTTCAGCTTCATAATCTTTGAAACAGCTTAGAAGTACTGAGAAGCAGTATATTTAGTGTTTTGAACAATTCCAGTGTTGATCTCAGTGAAAGAAGTCAAAAATAAGACTAAGACGAAAAAAGCTTTCTCTCAGTGAAATAAGTCAAAAATGCACCACTGTGTAATTTTCTGCAAATTCATGAAAGTTCAGCTTCATAATCTTTGAAACAGCTTAGAAGTACTGAGAAGCAGTATATTTTAGTGTTTTGAACAATTCCAGTGTTGATCTCAGTGAAAGAAGTCAAAAATAAGACTAAGACGAAAAAAGCTTTCTCTCAGTGAAATAAGTCAAAAATGCACCACTGTGTAATTTTCTGCAAATTCATGAAAGTTCAGCTTCATAATCTTTGAAACAGCTTAGAAGTACTGAGAAGCAGTAAATTTTAGTGTATTGAACAATTCCAGTGTTGATCTCAGTGAAAGAAGTCAAAAATAAGACTAAGACGAAAAAAGCTTTCTCTCAGTGAAATAAGTCAAAAATGCACCACTGTGTAATTTTCTGCAAATTCATGAAAGTTCAGCTTCATAATCTTTGAAACAGCTTAGAAGTACTGAGAAGCAGTAAATTTTAGTGTTTTGAACAATTCCAGTGTTGATCTCAGTGAAAGAAGTCAAAAATAAGACTAAGACGAAAAAAGCTTTCTCTCAGTGAAATAAGTCAAAAATGCACCACTGTGTAATTTTCTGCAAATTCATGAAAGTTCAGCTTCATAATCTTTGAAACAGCTTAGAAGTACTGAGAAACAGTAAATTTTAGTGTTTTGAACAATTCCAGTGTTGATCTCAGTGAAAGAAGTCAAAAATAAGACTAAGACGAAAAAAGCTTTCTCTCAGTGAAATAAGTCAAAAATGCACCACTGTGTAATTTTCTGCAAATTCATGAAAGTTCAGCTTCATAATCTTTGAAACAGCTTAGAAGTACTGAGAAGCAGTATATTTTAGTGTTTTGAACAATTCCAGTGTTGATCTCAGTGAAAGAAGTCAAAATAAGACTAAGACGAAAAAAGCTTTCTCTCAGTGAAATAAGTCAAAAATGCACCACTGTGTAATTTTCTGCAAATTCATGAAAGTTCAGCTTCATAATCTTTGAAACAGCTTAGAAGTACTGAGAAGCAGTATATTTATGTTTTGAACAATTCCAGTGTTGATCTCAGTGAAAGAAGTCAAAAATAAGACTAAGACGAAAAAAGCTTTCTCTCAGTGAAATAAGTCAAAAATGCACCACTGTGTAATTTTCTGCAAATTCATGAAAGTTCAGCTTCATAATCTTTGAAACAGCTTAGAAGTACTGAGAAGCAGTAAATTTTAGTGTTTTGAACAATTCCAGTGTTGATCTCAGTGAAAGAAGTCAAAAATAAGACTAAGACGAAAAAAGCTTTCTCTCAGTGAAATAAGTCAAAAATGCACCACTGTGTAATTTTCTGCAAATTCATGAAAGTTCAGCTTCATAATCTTTGAAACAGCTTAGAAGTACTGAGAAGCAGTATATTTTAGTGTTTTGAACAATTCCAGTGTTGATCTCAGTGAAAGAAGTCAAAAATAAGACTAAGACGAAAAAAGCTTTCTCTCAGTGAAATAAGTCAAAAATGCACCACTGTGTAATTTTCTGCAAATTCATGAAAGTTCAGCTTCATAATCTTTGAAACAGCTTAGAAGTACTGAGAAGCAGTAAATTTTAGTGTATTGAACAATTCCAGTGTTGATCTCAGTGAAAGAAGTCAAAAATAGGACTAAGACGAAAAAAGCTTTCTCTCAGTGAAATAAGTCAAAAATGCACCACTGTGTAATTTTCTGCAAATTCATGAAAGTTCAGCTTCATAATCTTTGAAACAGCTTAGAAGTACTGAGAAGCAGTATATTTAGTTTTGAACAATTCCAGTGTTGATCACAGTGAAAGAAGTCAAAAATAAGACTAAGACGAAAAAAGCTTTCTCTCAGTGAAATAAGTCAAAAATGCACCACTGTGTAATTTTCTGCAAATTCATGAAAGTTCAGCTTCATAATCTTTGAAACAGCTTAGAAGTACTGAGAAACAGTAAATTTTAGTGTTTTGAACAATTCCAGTGTTGATCTCAGTGAAAGAAGTCAAAAATAAGACTAAGACGAAAAAAGCTTTCTCTCAGTGAAATAAGTCAAAAATGCACCACTGTGTAATTTTCTGCAAATTCATGAAAGTTCAGCTTCATAATCTTTGAAACAGCTTAGAAGTACTGAGAAGCAGTATATTTTAGTGTTTTGAACAATTCCAGTGTTGATCTCAGTGAAAGAAGTCAACAATAAGACTAAGACGAAAAAAGCTTTCTCTCAGTGAAATAAGTCAAAAATGCACCACTGTGTAATTTTCTGCAAATTCATGAAAGTTCAGCTTCATAATCTTTGAAACAGCTTAGAAGTACTGAGAAGCAGTAAATTTTAGTGTTTGAACAATTCCAGTGTTGATCTCAGTGAAAGAAGTCAAAAATAGACTAAGACGAAAAAAGCTTTCTCTCAGTGAAATAAGTCAAAAATGCACCACTGTGTAATTTTCTGCAAATTCATGAAAGTTCAGCTTCATAATCTTTGAAACAGCTTAGAAGTACTGAGAAGCAGTATATTTAATGTTTTGAACAATTCCAGTGTTGATCACAGTGAAAGAAGTCAAAAATAAGACTAAGACGAAAAAAGCTTTCTCTCAGTGAAATAAGTCAAAAATGCACCACTGTGTAATTTTCTGCAAATTCATGAAAGTTCAGCTTCATAATCTTTGAAACAGCTTAGAAGTACTGAGAAGCAGTATATTTTAGTGTTTTGAACAATTCCAGTGTTGATCTCAGTGAAAGAAGTCAACAATAAGACTAAGACGAAAAAAGCTTTCTCTCAGTGAAATAAGTCAAAAATGCACCACTGTGTAATTTTCTGCAAATTCATGAAAGTTCAGCTTCATAATCTTTGAAACAGCTTAGAAGTACTGAGAAGCAGTATATTTAATGTTTTGAACAATTCCAGTGTTGATCTCAGTGAAAGAAGTCAAAAATAAGACTAAGACGAAAAAAGCTTTCTCTCAGTGAAATAAGTCAAAAATGCACCACTGTGTAATTTCTGCAAATTCATGAAAGTTCAGCTTCATAATCTTTGAAACAGCTTAGAAGTACTGAGAAGCAGTATATTTTAGTGTTTTGAACAATTCCAGTGTTGATCTCAGTGAAAGAAGTCAAAAATAAGACTAAGACGAAAAAAGCTTTCTCTCAGTGAAATAAGTCAAAAATGCACCACTGTGTAATTTTCTGCAAATTCATGAAAGTTCAGCTTCATAATCTTTGAAACAGCTTAGAAGTACTGAGAACAGTAAATTTTAGTGTTTTGAACAATTCCAGTGTTGATCTCAGTGAAAGAAGTCAAAAATAAGACTAAGACGAAAAAAGCTTTCTCTCAGTGAAATAAGTCAAAAAATGCACCACTGTGTAATTTTCTGCAAATTCATGAAAGTTCAGCTTCATAATCTTTGAAACAGCTTAGAAGTACTGAGAAGCAGTATATTTTAGTGTTTTGAACAATTCCAGTGTTGATCTCAGTGAAAGAATCAAAAATAAGACTAAGACGAAAAAAGCTTTCTCTCAGTGAAATAAGTCAAAAATGCACCACTGTGTAATTTTCTGCAAATTCATGAAAGTTCAGCTTCATAATCTTTGAAACAGCTTAGAAGTACTGAGAAGCAGTATATTTTAGTGTTTTGAACAATTCCAGTGTTGATCTCAGTGAAAGAAGTCAAAATAAGACTAAGACGAAAAAAGCTTTCTCTCAGTGAAATAAGTCAAAAATGCACCACTGTGTAATTTTCTGCAAATTCATGAAAGTTCAGCTTCATAATCTTTGAAACAGCTTAGAAGTACTGAGAAGCAGTAAATTTTAGTGTTTTGAACAATTCCAGTGTTGATCTCAGTGAAAGAAGTCAAAAATAAGACTAAGACGAAAAAAGCTTTCTCTCAGTGAAATAAGTCAAAAATGCACCACTGTGTAATTTCTGCAAATTCATGAAAGTTCAGCTTCATAATCTTTGAAACAGCTTAGAAGTACTGAGAAGCAGTATATTTTAGTGTTTTGAACAATTCCAGTGTTGATCTCAGTGAAAGAAGTCAAAAATAAGACTAAGACGAAAAAAGCTTTCTTCAGTGAAATAAGTCAAAAATGCACCACTGTGTAATTTTCTGCAAATTCATGAAAGTTCAGCTTCATAATCTTTGAAACAGCTTAGAAGTACTGAGAAGCAGTAAATTTTAGTGTTGAAAATTCCAGTGTTGATCTCAGTGAAAGAAGTCAAAAATAAGACTAAGACGAAAAAAGCTTTCTCTCAGTGAAATAAGTCAAAAATGCACCACTGTGTAATTTTCTGCAAATTCATGACAGTTCAGCTTCATAATCTTTGAAACAGCTTAGAAGTACTGAGAAGCAGTAAATTGTAGTGTTTTGAACAATTCCAGTGTTGATCTCAGTGAAAGAAGTCAAAAATAAGACTAAGACGAAAAAAGCTTTCTCTCAGTGAAATAAGTCAAAATGCACCACTGTGTAATTTTCTGCAAATTCATGAAAGTTCAGCTTCATAATCTTTGAAACAGCTTAAAAGTACTGAGAAGCAGTAATTTAGTGTTTTGAACAATTCCAGTGTTGATCTCAGTGAAAGAAGTCAAAAATAAGACTAAGACGAAAAAAGCTTTCTCTCAGTGAAATAAGTCAAAAATGCACCACTGTGTAATTTTCTGCAAATTCATGAAAGTTCAGCTTCATAATCTTTGAAACAGCTTAGAAGTACTGAGAAGCAGTAAATTTTAGTGTTTTGAACAATTCCAGTGTTGATCTCAGTGAAAGAAGTCAAAAATAAGACTAAGACGAAAAAAGCTTTCTCTCAGTGAAATAAGTCAAAATGCACCACTGTGTAATTTTCTGCAAATTCATGAAAGTTCAGCTTCATAATCTTTGAAACAGCTTAGAAGTACTGAGAAACAGTAAATTTTAGTGTTTTGAACAATTCCAGTGTTGATCTCAGTGAAAGAAGTCAAAAATAAGACTAAGACGAAAAAAGCTTTCTCTCAGTGAAATAAGTCAAAAATGCACCACTGTGTAATTTTCTGCAAATTCATTAAAGTTCAGCTTCATAATCTTTGAAACAGCTTAGAAGTACTGAGAAGCAGTATATTTTAGTGTTTTGAACAATTCCAGTTGATCTCAGTGAAAGAAGTCAAAAATAAGACTAAGACGAAAAAAGCTTTCTCTCAGTGAAATAAGTCAAAAATGCACCACTGTGTAATTTTCTGCAAATTCATGAAAGTTCAGCTTCATAATCTTTGAAACAGCTTAGAAGTACTGAGAAGCAGTATATTTTAGTGTTTTGAACAATTCCAGTGTTGATCTCAGTGAAAGAAGTCAACAATAAGACTAAGACGAAAAAAGCTTTCTCTCAGTGAAATAAGTCAAAAATGCACCACTGTGTAATTTTCTGCAAATTCATGAAAGTTCAGCTTCATAATCTTTGAAACAGCTTAGAAGTACTGAGAAGCAGTATATTTAATGTTTTGAACAATTCCAGTGTTGATCTCAGTGAAAGAAGTCAAAAATAAGACCAAGACGAAAAAAGCTTTCTCTCAGTGAAATAAGTCAAAAATGCACCCACTGTGTAATTTTCTGCAAATTCATGAAAGTTCAGCTTCATAATCTTTGAAACAGCTTAGAAGTACTAAGAAGCAGTAAATTTTAGTGTTTTGAACAATTCCAGTGTTGATCTCAGTGAAAGAAGTCAAAAATAAGACTAAGACGAAAAAAGCTTTCTCTCAGTGAAATAAGTCAAAAATGCACCACTGTGTAATTTTCTGCAAATTCATGAAAGTTCAGCTTCATAATCTTTGAAACAGCTTAGAAGTACTGAGAAGCAGTATATTTTAGTGTTTTGAACAATTCCAGTGTTGATCTCAGTGAAAGAAGTCAAAAATAATACTAAGACGAAAAAAGCTTTCTCTCAGTGAAATAAGTCAAAAATGCACCACTGTGTAATTTTCTGCAAATTCATGAAAGTTCAGCTTCATAATCTTTGAAACAGCTTAGAAGTACTGAGAAACAGTAAATTTTAGTGTTTTGAACAATTCCAGTGTTGATCTCAGTGAAAGAAGTCAAAAATAAGACTAAGACGAAAAAAGCTTTCTCTCAGTGAAATAAGTCAAAATACACCACTGTGTAATTTTCTGCAAATTCATGAAAGTTCAGCTTCATAATCTTTGAAACAGCTTAGAAGTACTGAGAAGCAGTAAATTTTAGTGTTTTGAACAATTCCAGTGTTGATCTCAGTGAAAGAAGTCAAAAATAAGACTAAGACGAAAAAAGCTTTCTCTCAGTGAAATAAGTCAAAAATGCACCACTGTGTAATTTTCTGCAAATTCATGAAAGTTCAGCTTCATAATCTTTGAAACAGCTTAGAAGTACTGAGAAGCAGTATATTTTAGTGTTTTGAACAATTCCAGTGTTGATCTCAGTGAAAGAAGTCAAAAATAAGACTAAGACGAAAAAGCTTTCTCTCAGTGAAATAAGTCAAAAATGCACCACTGTGTAATTTTCTGCAAATTCATGAAAGTTCAGCTTCATAATCTTTGAAACAGCTTAGAAGTACTGAGAAGCAGTAAATTTATGTTTGAACAATTCCAGTGTTGATCTCAGTGAAAGAAGTCAAAAAATAACACTAAGACGTAAAAAGCTTTCTCTCAGTGAAATAAGTCAAAAATGCACCACTGTGTAATTTTCTGCAAATTCATGAAAGTTCAGCTTCATAATCTTTGAAACAGCTTAGAAGTACTGAGAAGCAGTAAATTTTAGTGTTTTGAACAATTCCAGTGTTGATCTCAGTGAAAGAAGTCAAAAATAAGACTAAGACGAAAAAAAGCTTTCTCTCAGTGAAATAAGTCAAAAATGCACCACTGTGTAATTTTCTGCAAATTCATGAAAGTTCAGCTTCATAATCTTTGAAACAGCTTAGAAGTACTGAGAAACAGTAAATTTTAGTGTTTTGAACAATTCCAGTGTTGATCTCAGTGAAAGAAGTCAAAAATAAGACTAAGACGAAAAAAGCTTTCTCTCAGTGAAATAAGTCAAAAATGCACCACTGTGTAATTTTCTGCAAATTCATGAAAGTTCAGCTTCATAATCTTTGAAACAGCTTAGAAGTACTGAGAAGCAGTAAATTTTAGTGTTTTGAACAATTCCAGTGTTGATCTCAGTGAAAGAAGTCAAAAATAACACTAAGACGAAAAAAGCTTTCTCTCAGTGAAATAAGTCAAAAATGCACCACTGTGTAATTTTCTGCAAATTCATGAAAGTTCAGCTTCATAATCTTTGAAACAGCTTAGAAGTACTGAGAAGCAGTAAATTTTAGTGTTTTGAACAATTCCAGTGTTGATCTCAGTGAAAGAAGTCAAAAATAAGACTAAGACGAAAAAAGCTTTCTCTCAGTGAAATAAGTCAAAAATGCACCACTGTGTAATTTTCTGCAAATTCATGAAAGTTCAGCTTCATAATCTTTGAAACAGCATAGAAGTACTGAGAAGCAGTATATTTAGTGTTTTGAACAATTCCAGTGTTGATCTCAGTGAAAGAAGTCAAAATAAGACTAAGACGAAAAAGCTTTCTCTCAGTGAAATAAGTCAAAAATGCACCACTGTGTAATTTTCTGCAAATTCATGAAAGTTCAGCTTCATATCTTTGAAACAGCTTAGAAGTACTGAGAAGCAGTATATTTAGCTTTTGAACAATTCCAGTGTTGATCTCAGTGAAAGAAGTCAAAAATAAGACTAAGACAAAAAAAGCTTTCTCTCAGTGAAATAAGTCAAAAATGCACCACTGTTAATTTTCTGCAAATCATGAAAGTTCAGCTTCATAATCTTTGAAACAGCTTAGAAGTACTGAGAAGCAGTATATTTTAGTGTTTTGAACAATTCCAGTGTTGATCTCAGTCAAGAAGTCAAAAATAAGACTAAGACGAAAAAAGCTTTCTCTCAGTGAAATAAGTCAAAAATGCACCACTGTGTAATTTTCTGCAAATTCATGAAGTTCAGCTTCATAATCTTTGAACAGCTTAGAAGTACTGAGAAGCAGTAAATTTTAGTGTTTTGAACAATTCCAGTGTTGATCTCAGTGAAAGAAGTCAAAAATAAGACTAAGACGAAAAAAGCTTTCTCTCAGTGAAATAAGTCAAAAATGCACCACTGTGTAATTTTCTGCAAATTCATGAAAGTTCAGCTTCATAATCTTTGAAACAGCTTAGAAGTACTGAGAAACAGTAAATTTTAGTGTTTTGAACAATTCCAGTGTTGATCTCAGTGAAAGAAGTCAAAAATAAGACTAAGACGAAAAAGCTTTCTCTCAGTGAAATAAGTCAAAAATGCACCACTGTGTAATTTTCTGCAAATTCATGAAAGTTCAGCTTCATAATCTTTGAAACAGCTTAGAAGTACTGAGAAGCAGTATATTTTAGTGTTTTGAACAATTCCAGTGTTGATCTCAGTGAAAGAAGTCAAAATAAGACTAAGACGAAAAAAGCTTTCTCTCAGTGAAATAAGTCAAAATGCCACTGTGTAATTTTCTGCAAATTCATGAAAGTTCAGCTTCATAATCTTTGAAACAGCTTAGAAGTACTGAGAAGCAGTAATTTATGTTTTGAACAATTCCAGTGTTGATCTCAGTGAAAGAAGTCAAAAATAAGACTAAGACGAAAAAAGCTTTCTCTCAGTGAAATAAGTCAAAAATGCACCACTGTGTAATTTTCTGCAAATTCATGAAAGTTCAGCTTCATAATCTTTGAAACAGCTTAGAAGTACTGAGAAGCAGTAAATTTTAGTGTTTGAACAATTCCAGTGTTGATCTCAGTGAAAGAAGTCAAAAATAAGACTAAGACGAAAAAAGCTTTCTCTCAGTGAAATAAGTCAAAAATGCACCACTGTGTAATTTTCTGCAAATTCATGAAAGTTCAGCTTCATAATCTTTGAAACAGCTTAGAAGTACTGAGAAGCAGTAAATTTTAGTGTTTTGAACAATTCCAGTGTTGATCTCAGTGAAAGAAGTCAAAAATAAGACTAAGACGAAAAAAGCTTTCTCTCAGTGAAATAAGTCAAAAATGCACCACTGTGTAATTTTCTGCAAATTCATGAAAGTTCAGCTTCATAATCTTTGAAACAGCTTAGAAGTACTGAGAAGCAGTATTTAGTTTTGAACAATTCCAGTGTTGATCTCAGTGAAAGAAGTCAAAAATAAGACTAAGACGAAAAAAGCTTTCTCTCAGTGAAATAAGTCAAAAATGCACCACTGTGTAATTTTCTGCAAATTCATGAAAGTTCAGCTTCATAATCTTTGAAACAGCTTAGAAGTACTGAGAAGCAGTAAATTTTAGTGTTTTGAACAATTCCAGTGTTGATCTCAGTGAAAGAAGTCAAAAATAAGACTAAGACGAAAAAAGCTTTCTCTCAGTGAAATAAGTCAAAAATGCACCACTGTGTAATTTTCTGCAAATTCATGAAAGTTCAGCTTCATAATCTTTGAAACAGCTTAGAAGTACTGAGAAGCAGTAAATTTTAGTGTTTTGAACAATTCCAGTGTTGATCTCAGTGAAGAAGTCAAAAATAAGACTAAGACGAAAAAAGCTTTCTCTCAGTGAAATAAGTCAAAATGCACCACTGTGTAATTTTCTGCAAATTCATGAAAGTTCAGCTTCATAATCTTTGAAACAGCTTAGAAGTACTGAGAAGCAGTATTTTAGTGTTTTGAACAATTCCAGTGTTGATCTCAGTGAAAGAAGTCAAAAATAAGACTAAGACGAAAAAGCTTTCTCTCAGTGAAATAAGTCAAAAATGCACCACTGTGTAATTTTCTGCAAATTCATGAAAGTTCAGCTTCATAATCTTTGAAACAGCTTAGAAGTACTGAGAAGCAGTAAATTTTAGTGTTTGAACAATTCCAGTGTTGATCTCAGTGAAAGAAGTCAAAAATAACACTAAGACGAAAAAGCTTTCTCTCAGTGAAATAAGTCAAAAATGCACCACTGTGTAATTTTCTGCAAATTCATGAAAGTTCAGCTTCATAATCTTTGAAACAGCTTAGAAGTACTGAGAAGCAGTAAATTTTAGTGTTTTGAACAATTCCAGTGTTGATCTCAGTGAAAGAAGTCAAAAATAAGACTAAGACGAAAAAAGCTTTCTCTCAGTGAAATAAGTCAAAAATGCACCACTGTGTAATTTTCTGCAAATTCATGAAAGTTCAGCTTCATAATCTTTGAAACAGCTTAGAAGTACTGAGAAGCAGTAAATTTTAGTGTTTTGAACAATTCCAGTGTTGATCTCAGTGAAAGAAGTCAAAAATAAGACTAAGACGAAAAAGCTTTCTCTCAGTGAAATAAGTCAAAAATGCACCACTGTGTAATTTTCTGCAAATTCATGAAAGTTCAGCTTCATAATCTTTGAAACAGCTTAGAAGTACTGAGAAGCAGTAAATTTTAGTGTTTTGAACAATTCCAGTGTTGATCTCAGTGAAAGAAGTCAAAAATAAGACTAAGACGAAAAAAGCTTTCTCTCAGTGAAATAAGTCAAAAATGCACCACTGTGTAATTTTCTGCAAATTCATGAAAGTTCAGCTTCATAATCTTTGAAACAGCTTAGAAGTACTGAGAAGCAGTAAATTTTTATGTTTTGAACAATTCCAGTGTTGATCTCAGTGAAAGAAGTCAAAAATAAGACTAAGACGAAAAAGCTTTCTCTCAGTGAAATAAGTCAAAAATGCACCACTGTGTAATTTTCTGCAAATTCATGAAAGTTCAGCTTCATAATCTTTGAAACAGCTTAGAAGTACTGAGAAGCAGTAAATTTTAGTGTTTTGAACAATTCCAGTGTTGATCTCAGTGAAAGAAGTCAAAAATAAGACTAAGACGAAAAAGCTTTCTCTCAGTGAAATAAGTCAAAAATGCACCACTGTGTAATTTTCTGCAAATTCATGAAAGTTCAGCTTCATAATCTTTGAAACAGCTTAGAAGTACTGAGAAACAGTAAATTTTAGTGTTTTGAACAATTCCAGTGTTGATCTCAGTGAAAGAAGTCAAAATAAGACTAAGACGAAAAAAGCTTTCTCTCAGTGAAATAAGTCAAAAATGCACCACTGTGTAATTTTCTGCAAATTCATGAAAGTTCAGCTTCATAATCTTTGAAACAGCTTAGAAGTACTGAGAAGCAGTAAATTTTAGTGTTTTGAACAATTCCAGTGTTGATCTCAGTGAAAGAAGTCAAAAATAAGACTAAGACGAAAAAGCTTTCTCTCAGTGAAATAAGTCAAAAATGCACCACTGTGTAATTTTCTGCAAATTCATGAAAGTTCAGCTTCATAATCTTTGAAACAGCTTAGAAGTACTGAGAAGCAGTAATTTTAGTGTTTTGAACAATTCCAGTGTTGATCTCAGTGAAAGAAGTCAAAAATAAGACTAAGACGAAAAAAGCTTTCTCTCAGTGAAATAAGTCAAAAATGCACCACTGTGTAATTTTCTGCAAATTCATGAAAGTTCAGCTTCATAATCTTGAAACAGCTTAGAAGTACTGAGAAGCAGTATTTATGTTTTGAACAATTCCAGTGTTGATCTCAGTGAAAGAAGTCAAAATAAGACTAAGACGAAAAAAGCTTTCTCTCAGTGAAATAAGTCAAAAATGCACCACTGTGTAATTTTCTGCAAATTCATGAAGTTCAGCTTCATAATCTTTGAAACAGCTTAGAAGTACTGAGAAGCAGTAAATTTTAGTGTTTTGAACAATTCCAGTGTTGATCTCAGTGAAAGAAGTCAAAAATAAGACTAAGACGAAAAAGCTTTCTCTCAGTGAAATAAGTCAAAAATGCACCACTGTGTAATTTTCTGCAAATTCATGAAAGTTCAGCTTCATAATCTTTGAAACAGCTTAGAAGTACTGAGAAGCAGTAAATTTTAGTGTTTGAACAATTCCAGTGTTGATCTCAGTGAAAGAAGTCAAAAATAAGACTAAGACGAAAAAAGCTTTCTCTCAGTGAAATAAGTCAAAAATGCACCACTGTGTAATTTTCTGCAAATTCATGAAAGTTCAGCTTCATAATCTTTGAAACAGCTTAGAAGTACTGAGAAGCAGTAATTTTAGTGTTTTGAACAATTCCAGTGTTGATCTCAGTGAAAGAAGTCAAAAATAAGACTAAGACGAAAAAAGCTTTCTCTCAGTGAAATAAGTCAAAATGCACCACTGTGTAATTTTCTGCAAATTCATGAAAGTTCAGCTTCATAATCTTTGAAACAGCTTAGAAGTACTGAGAAGCAGTAAATTTTAGTGTTTGAACAATTCCAGTGTTGATCTCAGTGAAAGAAGTCAATAAGACTAAGACGAAAAAAGCTTTCTCTCAGTGAAATAAGTCAAAAATGCACCACTGTGTAATTTCTGCAAATTCATGAAAGTTCAGCTTCATAATCTTTGAAACAGCTTAGAAGTACTGAGAAGCAGTAATTTTAGTGTTTTGAACAATTCCAGTGTTGATCTCAGTGAAAGAAGTCAAAAATAAGACTAAGACGAAAAAAGCTTTCTCTCAGAAATAAGTCAAAAATGCACCACTGTGTAATTTTCTGCAAATTCATGAAAGTTCAGCTTCATAATCTTTGAAACAGCTTAGAAGTACTGAGAAGCAGTATTTTAGTGTTTTGAACAATTCCAGTGTTGATCTCAGTGAAAGAAGTCAAAAATAGACTAAGACGAAAAAAGCTTTCTCTCAGTGAAATAAGTCAAAAATGCACCACTGTGTAATTTTCTGCAAATTCATGAAAGTTCAGCTTCATAATCTTTGAAACAGCTTAGAAGTACTGAGAAGCAGTAAATTTTAGTGTTTTGAACAATTCCAGTGTTGATCTCAGTGAAAGAAGTCAAAAATAAGACTAAGACGAAAAAAGCTTTCTCTCAGTGAAATAAGTCAAAAATGCACCACTGTGTAATTTTCTGCAAATTCATGAAAGTTCAGCTTCATAATCTTTGAAACAGCTTAGAAGTACTGAGACAGTAAATTTTAGTGTTTTGAACAATTCCAGTGTTGATCTCAGTGAAAGAAGTCAAAATAAGACTAAGACGAAAAAAGCTTTCTCTCAGTGAAATAAGTCAAAAATGCACCACTGTGTAATTTTCTGCAAATTCATGAAAGTTCAGCTTCATAATCTTTGAAACAGCTTAGAAGTACTGAGAAGCAGTAAATTTTAGTGTTTTGAACAATTCCAGTGTTGATCTCAGTGAAAGAAGTCAAAAATAAGACTAAGACGAAAAAAGCTTTCTCTCAGTGAAATAAGTCAAAAATGCACCACTGTGTAATTTCTGCAAATTCATGAAAGTTCAGCTTCATAATCTTTGAAACAGCTTAGAAGTACTGAGAAGCAGTAATTTTAGTGTTTTGAACAATTCCAGTGTTGATCTCAGTGAAAGAAGTCAAAAATAAGACTAAGACGAAAAAAGCTTTCTCTCAGTGAAATAAGTCAAAAATGCACCACTGTGTAATTTTCTGCAAATTCATGAAAGTTCAGCTTCATAATCTTTGAAACAGCTTAGAAGTACTGAGAAGCAGTATATTTTAGTGTTTGAACAATTCCAGTGTTGATCTCAGTGAAAGAAGTCAAAATAAGACTAAGACGAAAAAAGCTTTCTCTCAGTGAAATAAGTCAAAAATGCACCACTGTGTAATTTTCTGCAAATTCATGAAAGTTCAGCTTCATAATCTTTGAAACAGCTTAGAAGTACTGAGAAAGCAGTAAATTTTAGTGTTTGAACAATTCCAGTGTTGATCTCAGTGAAAGAAGTCAAAAATAAGACTAAGACGAAAAAAGCTTTCTCTCAGTGAAATAAGTCAAAAATGCACCACTGTGTAATTTTCTGCAAATTCATGAAAGTTCAGCTTCATAATCTTTGAAACAGCTTAGAAGTACTGAGAAGCAGTATTTTAGTGTTTTGAACAATTCAGTGTTGATCTCAGTGAAAGAAGTCAAAAATAAGACTAAGACGAAAAAAGCTTTCTCTCAGTGAAATAAGTCAAAAATGCACCACTGTGTAATTTCTGCAAATTCATGAAGTTCAGCTTCATAATCTTTGAAACAGCTTAGAAGTACTGAGAAGCAGTAAATTTTAGTGTTTTGAACAATTCCAGTGTTGATCTCAGTGAAAGAAGTCAAAAATAAGACTAAGACGAAAAAAGCTTCTCTCAGTGAAATAAGTCAAAAATGCACCACTGTGTAATTTTCTGCAAATTCATGAAAGTTCAGCTTCATAATCTTTGAAACAGCTTAGAAGTACTGAGAAAGCAGTAAATTTTAGTGTTTTGAACAATTCCAGTGTTGATCTCAGTGAAAGAAGTCAAAAATAAGACTAAGACGAAAAAAGCTTTCTCTCAGTGAAATAAGTCAAAAATGCACCACTGTGTAAATTTTCTGCAAATTCATGAAAGTTCAGCTTCATAATCTTTGAAACAGCTTAGAAGTACTGAGAAGCAGTATTTAGTGTTTGAACAATTCAGTGTTGATCTCAGTGAAAGAAGTCAAAAATAAGACTAAGACGAAAAAAGCTTTCTCTCAGTGAAATAAGTCAAAATGCACCACTGTGTAATTTTCTGCAAATTCATGAAAGTTCAGCTTCATAATCTTTGAAACAGCTTAGAAGTACTGAGAAGCAGTAAATTTTAGTGTTTGAACAATTCCAGTGTTGATCTCAGTGAAAGAAGTCAAAAATAAGACTAAGACGAAAAAAGCTTTCTCTCAGTGAAATAAGTCAAAAATGCACCACTGTGTAATTTCTGCAAATTCATGAAAGTTCAGCTTCATAATCTTTGAAACAGCTTAGAAGTACTGAGAAGCAGTATATTTTAGTGTTTTGAACAATTCCAGTGTTGATCTCAGTGAAAGAAGTCAAAAATAAGACTAAGACGAAAAAAGCTTTCTCTCAGTGAAATAAGTCAAAAATGCACCACTGTGTAATTTTCTGCAAATTCATGAAAGTTCAGCTTCATAATCTTTGAAACAGCTTAGAAGTACTGAGAAGCAGTAATTTTAGTGTTTTGAACAATTCCAGTGTTGATCTCAGTGAAAGAAGTCAAAATAGACTAAGACGAAAAAAGCTTTCTCTCAGTGAAATAAGTCAAAAATGCACCACTGTGTAATTTTCTGCAAATTCATGAAAGTTCAGCTTCATAATCTTTGAAACAGCTTAGAAGTACTGAGAAGCAGTAAATTTAGTGTTTTGAACAATTCCAGTGTTGATCTCAGTGAAAGAAGTCAAAATAAGACTAAGACGAAAAAAGCTTTCTCTCAGTGAAATAAGTCAAAAATGCACCACTGTGTAATTTTCTGCAAATTCATGAAAGTTCAGCTTCATAATCTTTGAAACAGCTTAGAAGTACTGAGAAACAGTAAATTTTAGTGTTTTGAACAATTCCAGTGTTGATCTCAGTGAAAGAAGTCAACAATAAGACTAAGACGAAAAAAGCTTTTCTCAGTGAAATAAGTCAAAAATGCACCACTGTGTAATTTTGCAAATTCATGAAAGTTCAGCTTCATAATCTTTGAAACAGCTTAGAAGTACTGAGAAGCAGTAAATTTTAGTGTTTTGAACAATTCCAGTGTTGATCTCAGTGAAAGAAGTCAAAATAAGACTAAGACGAAAAAAGCTTTCTCTCAGTGAAATAAGTCAAAAATGCACCACTGTGTAATTTTCTGCAAATTCATGAAAGTTCAGCTTCATAATCTTTGAAACAGCTAGAAGTACTGAGAAGCAGTAAATTTTAGTGTTTTGAACAATTCCAGTGTTGATCTCAGTGAAAGAAGTCAAAAATAAGACTAAGACGAAAAAAGCTTTCTCTCAGTGAAATAAGTCAAAATGCACCACTGTGTAATTTTCTGCAAATTCATGAAAGTTCAGCTTCATAATCTTTGAAACAGCTTAGAAGTACTGAGAAGCAGTATATTTTAGTGTTTTGAACAATTCCAGTGTTGATCTCAGTGAAAGAAGTCAACAATAAGACTAAGACGAAAAAAGCTTTCTCTCAGTGAAATAAGTCAAAAATGCACCACTGTGTAATTTTCTGCAAATTCATGAAAGTTCAGCTTCATAATCTTTGAAACAGCTTAGAAGTACTGAGAAGCAGTAAATTTTAGTGTTTTGAACAATTCCAGTGTTGATCTCAGTGAAAGAAGTCAAAAAAAGACTAAGACGAAAAAGCTTTCTCTCAGTGAAATAAGTCAAAAATGCACCACTGTGTAATTTTCTGCAAATTCATGAAAGTTCAGCTTCATAATCTTTGAAACAGCTTAGAAGTACTGAGAAGCAGTAAATTTTAGTGTTTTGAACAATTCCAGTGTTGATCTCAGTGAAAGAAGTCAAAAATAAGACTAAGACGAAAAAGCTTTCTCTCAGTGAAATAAGTCAAAAATGCACCACTGTGTAATTTCTGCAAATTCATGAAAGTCAGCTTCATAATCTTTGAACAGCTTAGAAGTACTGAGAAGCAGTAAATTTTAGTGTTTTGAACAATTCCAGTGTTGATCTCAGTGAAAGAAGTCAAAATAAGACTAAGACGAAAAAAGCTTTCTCTCAGTGAAATAAGTCAAAAATGCACCACTGTGTAATTTTCTGCAAATTCATGAAAGTTCAGCTTCATAATCTTTGAAACAGCTTAGAAGTACTGAGAAGCAGTAAATTTAGTGTTTTGAACAATTCCAGTGTTGATCTCAGTGAAAGAAGTCAAATAAGACTAAGACGAAAAAAGCTTTCTCTCAGTGAAATAAGTCAAAAATGCACCACTGTGTAATTTCTGCAAATTCATGAAAGTTCAGCTTCATAATCTTTGAAACAGCTTAGAAGTACTGAGAAGCAGTAAATTTTAGTGTTTTGAACAATTCCAGTGTTGATCTCAGTGAAAGAAGTCAAAAATAAGACTAAGACGAAAAAAGCTTTCTCTCAGTGAAATAAGTCAAAAATGCACCACTGTGTAATTTTCTGCAAATTCATGAAAGTTCAGCTTCATAATCTTTGAAACAGCTTAGAAGTACTGAGAAGCAGTAATTTTAGTGTTTTGAACAATTCCAGTGTTGATCTCAGTGAAAGAAGTCAAAAATAAGACTAAGACGAAAAAAGCTTTCTCAGTGAAATAAGTCAAAAATGCACCACTGTGTAATTTTCTGCAAATTCATGAAAGTTCAGCTTCATAATCTTTGAAACAGCTTAGAAGTACTGAGAAGCAGTAAATTTTAGTGTTTGAACAATTCCAGTGTTGATCTCAGTGAAAGAAGTCAAAAATGCACCACTGTGTAATTTTCTGCAAATTCATGAAAGTTCAGCTCATAATCTTTGAAACAGCTTAGAAGTACTGAGAAGCAGTAAATTTTAGTGTTTGAACAATTCCAGTGTTGATCTCAGTGAAAGAAGTCAAAAAAGACTAAGACGAAAAAAGCTTTCTCTCAGTGAAATAAGTCAAAAATGCACCACTGTGTAATTTTCTGCAAATTCATGAAGTTCAGCTTCATAATCTTTGAAACAGCTTAGAAGTACTGAGAAGCAGTAAATTTTAGTGTTTGAACAATTCCAGTGTTGATCTCAGTGAAAGAAGTCAAAAATAAGACTAAGACGAAAAAAGCTTTCTCTCAGTGAAATAAGTCAAAATGCACCACTGTGTAATTTTCTGCAAATTCATGAAAGTTCAGCTTCATAATCTTTGAAACAGCTTAGAAGTACTGAGAAGCAGTAAATTTTAGTGTTTTGAACAATTCCAGTGTTGATCTCAGTGAAAGAAGTCAAAAATAAGACTAAGACGAAAAAAGCTTTCTCTCAGTGAAATAAGTCAAAAATGCACCACTGTGTAAATTTTCTGCAAATTCATGAAAGTTCAGCTTCATAATCTTTGAAACAGCTTAGAAGTACTGAGAAGCAGTAAATTTTAGTGTTTTGAACAATTCCAGTGTTGATCTCAGTGAAAGAAGTCAATAAGACTAAGACGAAAAAGCTTCTCTCAGTGAAATAAGTCAAAAATGCACCACTGTGTAATTTTCTGCAAATTCATGAAAGTTCAGCTTCATAATCTTTGAAACAGCTTAGAAGTACTGAGAAGCAGTAAATTTTAGTGTTTTGAACAATTCCAGTGTTGATCTCAGTGAAAGAAGTCAAAAATAAGACTAAGACGAAAAAAGCTTTCTCTCAGTGAAATAAGTCAAAATGCACCACTGTGTAATTTTCTGCAAATTCATGAAAGTTCAGCTTCATAATCTTTGAAACAGCTTAGAAGTACTGAGAAGCAGTAAATTTTAGTGTTTTGAACAATTCCAGTGTTGATCTCAGTGAAAGAAGTCAAAAATAAGACTAAGACGAAAAAAGCTTCTCTCAGTGAAATAAGTCAAAAATGCACCACTGTGTAATTTTCTGCAAATTCATGAAAGTTCAGCTTCATAATCTTTGAAACAGCTTAGAAGTACTGAGAAGCAGTAAATTTTAGTGTTTTGAACAATTCCAGTGTTGATCTCAGTGAAAGAAGTCAAAAATAAGACTAAGACGAAAAAGCTTTCTCTCAGTGAAATAAGTCAAAAATGCACCACTGTGTAATTTTCTGCAAATTCATGAAAGTTCAGCTTCATAATCTTTGAAACAGCTTAGAAGTACTGAGAAGCAGTAAATTTTAGTGTTTTGAACAATTCCAGTGTTGATCTCAGTGAAAGAAGTCAAAAATAAGACTAAGACGAAAAAAGCTTTCTCTCAGTGAAATAAGTCAAAAATGCACCACTGTGTATATTTTCTGCAAATTCATGAAAGTTCAGCTTCATAATCTTTGAAACAGCTTAGAAGTACTGAGAAGCAGTAAATTTTAGTGTTTTGAACAATTCCAGTGTTGATCTCAGTGAAAGAAGTCAAAAATAAGACTAAGACGAAAAAAGCTTTCTCTCAGTGAAATAAGTCAAAAATGCACCACTGTGTAATTTTCTGCAAATTCATGAAAGTTCAGCTTCATAATCTTTGAAACAGCTTAGAAGTACTGAGAAGCAGTAAATTTTAGTGTTTTGAACAATTCCAGTGTTGATCTCAGTGAAAGAAGTCAAAAAATAAGACTAAGACGAAAAAAGCTTTCTCTCAGTGAAATAAGTCAAAAATGCACACTGTGTAATTTTCTGCAAATTCATGAAAGTTCAGCTTCATAATCTTTGAAACAGCTTAGAAGTACTGAGAAGCAGTAAATTTTAGTGTTTGAACAATTCCAGTGTTGATCTCAGTGAAAGAAGTCAAAAAGACTAAGACGAAAAAAGCTTTCTCTCAGTGAAATAAGTCAAAAATGCACCACTGTGTAATTTTCTGCAAATTCATGAAAGTTCAGCTTCATAATCTTTGAAACAGCTTAGAAGTACTGAGAAGCAGTAAATTTTAGTGTATTGAACAATTCAGTGTTGATCTCAGTGAAAGAAGTCAAATTTAAGACTAAGACGAAAAAAAGCTTTCTCTCAGTGAAATAAGTCAAAAATGCACCACTGTGTAATTTCTGCAAATTCATGAAAGTTCAGCTTCATAATCTTTGAAACAGCTTAGAAGTACTGAGAAGCAGTAAATTTTAGTGTTTGAACAATTCCAGTGTTGATCTCAGTGAAAGAAGTCAAAAATAAGACTAACGAAAAAAGCTTTCTCTCAGTGAAATAAGTCAAAATGCACCACTGTGTAATTTTCTGCAAATTCATGAAAGTTCAGCTCATAATCTTTGAAAACAGCTTAGAAGTACTGAGAAGCAGTATATTTTAGTGTTTGAAACAATTCCAGTGTTGATCTCAGTGAAAGAAGTCAAAAATAAGACTAAGACGAAAAAGCTTTCTCTCAGTGAAAATAGTCAAAAGCACCACTGTGTAATTTTCTGCAAATTCATGAAAGTTCAGCTTCATAATCTTTGAAACAGCTTAGAAGTACTGAGAAGCAGTAAATTTTAGTGTTTTGACAATTCCAGTGTTGATCTCAGTGAAAGAAGTCAAAAATAAGACTAAGACGAAAAAAGCTTCTCTCAGTGAAATAAGTCAAAAATGCACCACTGTGTAATTTTCTGCAAATTCATGAAAGTTCAGCTTCATAATCTTTGAAACAGCTTAGAAGTACTGAAACAGTAATTTTAGTGTTTTGAACAATTCCAGTGTTGATCTCAGTGAAAGAAGTCAAACAATAAGACTAAGACGAAAAAAGCTTTCTCAGTGAAAATAAGTCAAAAATGCACCACTGTGTAATTTCTGCAAATTCATGAAAGTTCAGCTTCATAATCTTTGAAACAGCTTAGAAGTACTGAGAAGCAGTAAATTTAGTGTTTTGAACAATTCCAGTGTTGATCTCAGTGAAAGAAGTCCAAAAATAAGACTAAGACGAAAAAAGCTTTCTCTCAGTGAAATAAGTCAAAAATGCATCACTGTGTAATTTTCTGCAAATTCATGAAGTTCAGCTTCATAATCTTTTAACAGCTTAGAAGTACTGAGAAGCATATATTTTAGTGTTTTGAACAATTCCAGTGTTGATCTCAGTGAAAGAAGTCAACAATAAGACTAAGACGAAAAAAGCTTTCTCTCAGTGAATAAGTCAAAAATGCACCACTGTGTAATTTTCTGCAAATTCATGAAAGTTCAGCTTCATATCTTTGAAAACAGCTTAGAAGTACTGAGAAGCAGTATATTTTAGTGTTTTGAACAATTCCAGTGTTGATCTCAGTGAAAGAAGTCAACAATAAGACTAATACGAAAAAAGCTTTCTCTCAGTGAAATAAGTCAAAAATGCACCACTGTGTAATTTTCTGCAAATTCATGAAAGTTCAGCTCATAATCTTTGAACAGCTTAGAAGTACTGAGAAGCAGTAAATTTTAGTGTTTTTGAACAATTCCAGTGTTGATCTCAGTGAAAGAAGTCAAAAAAACTAAGACGTAAAAAGCTTTCTCTCAGTGAATAAGTCAAAAATGCACCACTGTGTAATTTCTGCAAATTCATGAAAGTTCAGCTTCATAATCTTTGAAACAGCTTAGAAGTACTGAGAAGCAGTAAATTTTAGTGTTTTGAACAATTCCAGTGTTGATCTCAGTGAAAGAAGTCAAAAATAAGACTAAGACGAAAAAAGCTTTCTCTCAGTGAAATAAGTCAAAAATGCACCACTGTGTAATATTCTGCAAATTCATGAAAGTTCAGCTTCATAATCTTTGAAACAGCTTAGAAGTACTGAGAAGCAGTATATTTTAGTGTTTTGAACAATTCCAGTGTTGATCTCAGTGAAAGAAGTCAAAAATAATACTAAGACGAAAAAAGCTTTCTCTCAGTGAAATAAGTCAAAAATGCACCACTGTGTAATTTTCTGCAAATTCATGAAAGTTCAGCTTCATAATCTTTGAAACAGCTTAGAAGTACTGAGAAGCAGTAAATTTTAGTGTATTGAACAATTCCAGTGTTGATCTCAGTGAAAGAAGTCAAATAAGACTAAGACGAAAAAAGCTTTCTCTCAGTGAAATAAGTCAAAAATGCACCACTGTGTATATTCTGCAAATTCATGAAAGTTCAGCTTCATAATCTTTGAAACAGCTTAGAAGTACTGAGAAGCAGTATTTTAGTGTTTTGAACAATTCCAGTGTTGATCTCAGTGAAAGAAGTCAAAAATAAGACTAAGACGAAAAAAGCTTTCTCTCAGTGAAATAAGTCAAAAATGCACCACTGTGTAATTTTCTGCAAATTCATGAAAGTTCAGCTTCATAATCTTTGAAACAGCTTAGAAGTACTGAGAAGCAGTATTTTAGTGTTTTGAACAATTCCAGTGTTGATCTCAGTGAAAGAAGTCAAAAATAAGACTAAGACGAAAAAAGCTTTCTCTCAGTGAAATAAGTCAAAAATGCACCACTGTGTAATTTTCTGCAAATTTATGAAAGTTCAGCTTCATAATCTTTGAAACAGCTTAGAAGTACTGAGAAGCAGTAAATTTTAGTGTATTGAACAATTCCAGTGTTGATCTCAGTGAAAGAAGTCAAAAATGCACCACTGTGTAATTTTCTGCAAATTCATGAAAGTTCAGCTTCATAATCTTTGAAACAGCTTAGAAGTACTGAGAAGCAGTAAATTTTAGTGTTTTGAACAATTCCAGTGTTGATCTCAGTGAAAGAAGTCAAAAAAAACACTAAGACGAAAAAAGCTTTCTCTCAGTGAAATAAGTCAAAAATGCACCACTGTGTAATTTTCTGCAAATTCATGAAAGTTCAGCTTCATAATCTTTGAAACAGCTTAGAAGTACTGAGAAGCAGTAAATTTTAGTGTTTTGAACAATTCCAGTGTTGATCTCAGTGAAAGAAGTCAAAAATAAGACTAAGACGAAAAAAGCTTTCTCTCAGTGAAATAAGTCAAAAATGCACCACTGTGTAATTCTGCAAATTCATGAAAGTTCAGCTTCATAATCTTTGAAACAGCTTAGAAGTACTGAGAAGCAGTATATTTTAGTGTTTTGAACAATTCCAGTGTTGATCTCAGTGAAAGAAGTCAAAAATAATACTAAGACGAAAAAAGCTTTCTCTCAGTGAAATAAGTCAAAAATGCACCACTGTGTAATTTTCTGCAAATTCATGAAAGTTCAGCTTCATAATCTTTGAAACAGCTTAGAAGTACTGAGAAGCAGTAAATTTTAGTGTATTGAACAATTCCAGTGTTGATCTCAGTGAAAGAAGTCAAATAAGACTAAGACGAAAAAAGCTTTCTCTCAGTGAAATAAGTCAAAAATGCACCACTGTGTAATATTCTGCAAATTCATGAAAGTTCAGCTTCATAATCTTTGAAACAGCTTAGAAGTACTGAGAAGCAGTATATTTTAGTGTTTTGAACAATTCCAGTGTTGATCTCAGTGAAAGAAGTCAAAAATAAGACTAAGACGAAAAAAGCTTTCTCTCAGTGAAATAAGTCAAAATGCACCACTGTGTAATTTTCTGCAAATTCATGAAAGTTCAGCTTCATAATCTTTGAAACAGCTTAGAAGTACTGAGAAGCAGTATATTTTAGTGTTTGAACAATTCCAGTGTTGATCTCAGTGAAAGAAGTCAAAAATAAGACTAAGACGAAAAAAGCTTTCTCTCAGTGAAATAAGTCAAAAATGCACCACTGTGTAATTTTCTGCAAATTATGAAAGTTCAGCTTCATAATCTTTGAAACAGCTTAGAAGTACTGAGAAGCAGTAAATTTTAGTGTATTGAACAATTCCAGTGTTGATCTCAGTGAAAGAAGTCAAAATAAGACTAAGACGAAAAAAGCTTTCTCTCAGTGAAATAAGTCAAAAATGCACCACTGTGTAATTTTCTGCAAATTCATGAAAGTTCAGCTTCATAATCTTTGAAACAGCTTAGAAGTACTGAGAAGCAGTAATTTTAGTGTTTTGAACAATTCCAGTGTTGATCTCAGTGAAAGAAGTCAAAAATAAGACTAAGACGAAAAAAGCTTTCTCTCAGTGAAATAAGTCAAAAATGCACACTGTGTAATTTTCTGCAAATTCATGAAAGTTCAGCTTCATAATCTTTGAAACAGCTTAGAAGTACTGAGAAGCAGTAAATTTTAGTGTATTGAAAATTCCAGTGTTGATCTCAGTGAAAGAAGTCAAAAATAAGACTAAGACGAAAAAAGCTTTCTCTCAGTGAAATAAGTCAAAAATGCACCACTGTGTAATTTTCTGCAAATTCATGAAAGTTCAGCTTCATAATCTTTGAAACAGCTTAGAAGTACTGAGAAGCAGTATATTTAATGTTTTGAACAATTCCAGTGTTGATCTCAGTGAAAGAAGTCAAAAATAAGACCAAGACGAAAAAAGCTTTCTCTCAGTGAAATAAGTCAAAAATGCACCACTGTGTAATTTTCTGCAAATTCATGAAAGTTCAGCTTCATAATCTTTGAAACAGCTTAGAAGTACTAAGAAGCAGTAAATTTTAGTGTTTGAACAATTCCAGTGTTGATCTCAGTGAAAGAAGTCAAAAATAAGACTAAGACGAAAAAAGCTTTCTCTCAGTGAAATAAGTCAAAAATGCACCACTGTGTAATTTTCTGCAAATTCATGAAAGTTCAGCTTCATAATCTTTGAAACAGCTTAGAAGTACTGAGAAGCAGTATATTTAGTGTTTTGAACAATTCCAGTGTTGATCTCAGTGAAAGAAGTCAAAAATAATACTAAGACGAAAAAAAGCTTTCTCTCAGTGAAATAAGTCAAAAATGCACCACTGTGTAATTTTCTGCAAATTCATGAAAGTTCAGCTTCATAATCTTTGAAACAGCTTAGAAGTACTGAGAAGCAGTAAATTTTAGTGTTTTGAACAATTCCAGTGTTGATCTCAGTGAAAGAAGTCAAAAATAAGACTAAGACGAAAAAAGCTTTCTCTCAGTGAAATAAGTCAAAAATACACCACTGTGTAATTTTCTGCAAATTCATGACAGTTCAGCTTCATAATCTTTGAAACAGCTTAGAAGTACTGAGAAGCAGTAAATTTTAGTGTTTTGAACAATTCCATTGTTGATCTCAGTGAAAGAAGTCAAAATAAGACTAAGACGAAAAAAGCTTTCTCTCAGTGAAATAAGTCAAAAATGCACCACTGTGTAATTTTCTGCAAATTCATGAAAGTTCAGCTTCATAATCTTTGAAACAGCTTAGAAGTACTGAGAAGCAGTATATTTTAGTGTTTTGAACAATTCCAGTGTTGATCTCAGTGAAAGAAGTCAAAAATAAGACTAAGACGAGAAAAGCTTTCTCTCAGTGAAATAAGTCAAAAATGCACCACTGTGTAATTTTCTGCAAATTCATGAAAGTTCAGCTTCATAATCTTTGAAACAGCTTAGAAGTACTGAGAAGCAGTAAATTTTTATGTATTGAACAATTCCAGTGTTGATCTCAGTGAAAGAAGTCAAAATAACACTAAGACGTAAAAAGCTTTCTCTCAGTGAAATAAGTCAAAAATGCACCACTGTGTAATTTTCTGCAAATTCATGAAAGTTCAGCTTCATAATCTTTGAAACAGCTTAGAAGTACTGAGAAGCAGTAAATTTTAGTGTTTTGAACAATTCCAGTGTTGATCTCAGTGAAAGAAGTCAAAAATAAGACTAAGACGAAAAAAGCTTTCTCTCAGTGAAATAAGTCAAAAATGCACCACTGTGTAATTTTCTGCAAATTCATGAAAGTTCAGCTTCATAATCTTTGAAACAGCTTAGAAGTACTGAGAAACAGTAAATTTTAGTGTTTTGAACAATTCCAGTGTTGATCTCAGTGAAAGAAGTCAAAAATAAGACTAAGACGAAAAAAGCTTTCTCTCAGTGAAATAAGTCAAAAATGCACCACTGTGTAATTTTCTGCAAATTCATGAAAGTTCAGCTTCATAATCTTTGAAACAGCTTAGAAGTACTGAGAAGCAGTAAATTTTAGTGTTTTGAACAATTCCAGTGTTGATCTCAGTGAAAGAAGTCAAAAATAACACTAAGACGTAAAAAGCTTTCTCTCAGTGAAATAAGTCAAAAATGCACCACTGTGTAATTTTCTGCAAATTCATGAAAGTTCAGCTTCATAATCTTTGAAACAGCTTAGAAGTACTGAGAAGCAGTAAATTTTAGTGTTTTGAACAATTCCAGTGTTGATCTCAGTGAAAGAAGTCAAAAATAAGACTAAGACGAAAAAAGCTTTCTCTCAGTGAAATAAGTCAAAAATGCACCACTGTGTAATTTTCTGCAAATTCATGAAAGTTCAGCTTCATAATCTTTGAAACAGCTTAGAAGTACTGAGAAGCAGTATATTTATGTTTTGAACAATTCCAGTGTTGATCTCAGTGAAAGAAGTCAAAAATAAGACTAAGACGAAAAAAGCTTTCTCTCAGTGAAATAAGTCAAAAATGCACCACTGTGTAATTTTCTGCAAATTCATGACAGTTCAGCTTCATAATCTTTGAACAGCTTAGAAGTACTGAGAAGCAGTAAATTTTAGTGTTTTGAACAATTCCAGTGTTGATCTCAGTGAAAGAAGTCAAAAATAAGACTAAGACGAAAAAAGCTTTCTCTCAGTGAAATAAGTCAAAAATGCACCACTGTGTAATTTTCTGCAAATTCATGAAAGTTCAGCTTCATAATCTTTGAAACAGCTTAGAAGTACTGAGAACAGTAAATTTTAGTGTTTTGAACAATTCCAGTGTTGATCTCAGTGAAAGAAGTCAAAAATAAGACTAAGACGAAAAAAGCTTTCTCTCAGTGAAATAAGTCAAAAATGCACCACTGTGTAATTTTCTGCAAATTCATGAAAGTTCAGCTTCATAATCTTTGAAACAGCTTAGAAGTACTGAGAAGCAGTAAATTTTAGTGTTTTGAACAATTCCAGTTGATCTCAGTGAAAGAAGTCAAAAATAACACTAAGACGTAAAAAGCTTTCTCTCAGTGAAATAAGTCAAAAATGCACCACTGTGTAATTTTCTGCAAATTCATGAAAGTTCAGCTTCATAATCTTTGAAACAGCTTAGAAGTACTGAGAAGCAGTAAATTTTAGTGTTTGAACAATTCCAGTGTTGATCTCAGTGAAAGAAGTCAAAAATAAGACTAAGACGAAAAAAGCTTTCTCTCAGTGAAATAAGTCAAAAATGCACCACTGTGTAATTTTCTGCAAATTCATGAAAGTTCAGCTTCATAATCTTTGAAACAGCTTAGAAGTACTGAGAAGCAGTATATTTAATGTTTTGAACAATTCCAGTGTTGATCTCAGTGAAAGAAGTCAAAAATAAGACTAAGACGAAAAAAGCTTTCTCTCAGTGAAATAAGTCAAAAATGCACCACTGTGTAATTTTCTGCAAATTCATGAAAGTTCAGCTTCATAATCTTTGAAACAGCTTAGAAGTACTGAGAAGCAGTAAATTTTAATGTATTGAACAATTCCAGTGTTGATCTCAGTGAAAGAAGTCAAAAATAACACTAAGACGTAAAAAGCTTTCTCTCAGTGAAATAAGTCAAAAATGCACCACTGTGTAATTTTCTGCAAATTCATGAAAGTTCAGCTTCATAATCTTTGAAACAGCTTAGAAGTACTGAGAAGCAGTAAATTTTAGTGTTTTGAACAATTCCAGTGTTGATCTCAGTGAAAGAAGTCAAAAATAAGACTAAGACGAAAAAAGCTTTCTCTCAGTGAAATAAGTCAAAAATGCACCACTGTGTAATTTTCTGCAAATTCATGAAAGTTCAGCTTCATAATCTTTGAAACAGCTTAGAAGTACTGAGAACAGTAAATTTTAGTGTTTTGAACAATTCCAGTGTTGATCTCAGTGAAAGAAGTCAAAAATAAGACTAAGACGAAAAAAGCTTTCTCTCAGTGAAATAAGTCAAAAATGCACCACTGTGTAATTTTCTGCAAATTCATGAAAGTTCAGCTTCATAATCTTTGAAACAGCTTAGAAGTACTGAGAAGCAGTAAATTTTAGTGTTTTGAACAATTCCAGTGTTGATCTCAGTGAAAGAAGTCAAAAATAACACTAAGACGTAAAAAGCTTTCTCTCAGTGAAATAAGTCAAAAATGCACCACTGTGTAATTTTCTGCAAATTCATGAAAGTTCAGCTTCATAATCTTTGAAACAGCTTAGAAGTACTGAGAAGCAGTAAATTTTAGTGTTTTGAACAATTCCAGTGTTGATCTCAGTGAAAGAAGTCAAAATAAGACTAAGACGAAAAAAGCTTTCTCTCAGTGAAATAAGTCAAAAATGCACCACTGTGTAATTTTCTGCAAATTCATGAAAGTTCAGCTTCATAATCTTTGAAACAGCTTAGAAGTACTGAGAAGCAGTATATTTAATGTTTTGAACAATTCCAGTGTTGATCTCAGTGAAAGAAGTCAAAAATAAGACTAAGACGAAAAAAGCTTTCTCTCAGTGAAATAAGTCAAAAATGCACCACTGTGTAATTTTCTGCAAATTCATGAAGTTCAGCTTCATAATCTTTGAAACAGCTTAGAAGTACTGAGAAGCAGTAAATTTTAGTGTTTTGAACAATTCCAGTGTTGATCTCAGTGAAAGAAGTCAAAAATAAGACTAAGACGAAAAAAGCTTTCTCTCAGTGAAATAAGTCAAAAATGCACCACTGTGTAATTTTCTGCAAATTCATGAAAGTTCAGCTTCATAATCTTTGAAACAGCTTAGAAGTACTGAGAAACAGTAAATTTTAGTGTTTTGAACAATTCCAGTGTTGATCTCAGTGAAAGAAGTCAAAAATAAGACTAAGACGAAAAAAGCTTTCTCTCAGTGAAATAAGTCAAAAATGCACCACTGTGTAATTTTCTGCAAATTCATGAAAGTTCAGCTTCATAATCTTTGAAACAGCTTAGAAGTACTGAGAAGCAGTATATTTTAGTGTTTTGAACAATTCCAGTGTTGATCTCAGTGAAAGAAGTCAACAATAAGACTAAGACGAAAAAAGCTTTCTCTCAGTGAAATAAGTCAAAAATGCACCACTGTGTAATTTTCTGCAAATTCATGAAAGTTCAGCTTCATAATCTTTGAAACAGCTTACAAGTACTGAGAAGCAGTATATTTAATGTTTTGAACAATTCCAGTGTTGATCTCAGTGAAAGAAGTCAAAAATAAGACTAAGACGAAAAAAGCTTTCTCTCAGTGAAATAAGTCAAAAATGCACCACTGTGTAATTTTCTGCAAATTCATGAAAGTTCAGCTTCATAATCTTTGAAACAGCTTAGAAGTACTGAGAAGCAGTAAATTTTAGTGTTTTGAACAATTCCAGTGTTGATCTCAGTGAAAGAAGTCAAAAATAACACTAAGACGTAAAAAGCTTTCTCTCAGTGAAATAAGTCAAAAATGCACCACTGTGTAATTTTCTGCAAATTCATGAAAGTTCAGCTTCATAATCTTTGAAACAGCTTAGAAGTACTGAGAAGCAGTAAATTTTAGTGTTTTGAACAATTCCAGTGTTGATCTCAGTGAAAGAAGTCAAAAATAAGACTAAGACGAAAAAGCTTTCTCTCAGTGAAATAAGTCAAAAATGCACCACTGTGTAATTTTCTGCAAATTCATGAAAGTTCAGCTTCATAATCTTTGAAACAGCTTAGAAGTACTGAGAAGCAGTATATTTAATGTTTTGAACAATTCCAGTGTTGATCTCAGTGAAAGAAGTCAAAAATAAGACTAAGACGAAAAAAGCTTTCTCTCAGTAAAATAAGTCAAAAATGCACCACTGTGTAATTTTCTGCAAATTCATGAAAGTTCAGCTTCATAATCTTTGAAACAGCTTAGAAGTACTAGAAGCAGTAAATTTCAGTGTTTTGAACAATTCCAGTGTTGATCTCAGTGAAAGAAGTCAAAAATAAGACTAAGACGAAAAAAGCTTTCTCTCAGTGAAATAAGTCAAAAATGCACCACTGTGTAATTTTCTGCAAATTCATGAAAGTTCAGCTTCATAATCTTTGAAACAGCTTAGAAGTACTGAGAAGCAGTAAATTTTAGTGTTTTGAACAATTCCAGTGTTGATCTCAGTGAAAGAAGTCAAAAATAAGACTAAGACGAAAAAAGCTTTCTCTCAGTGAAATAAGTCAAAAATGCACCACTGTGTAATATTCTGCAAATTCATGAAAGTTCAGCTTCATAATCTTTGAAACAGCTTAGAAGTACTGAGAAGCAGTATTTTAGTGTTTTGAACAATTCCAGTGTTGATCTCAGTGA
Source organism: Poeciliopsis prolifica (assembly GCF_027474105.1). NCBI lineage: Eukaryota > Metazoa > Chordata > Actinopteri > Cyprinodontiformes > Poeciliidae > Poeciliopsis > Poeciliopsis prolifica. The sequence goes on from NW_026562638.1 coordinate 57,020, forward strand.
AAGAAGTCAAAAATAAGACTAAGACGAAAAAAGCTTTCTCTCAGTGAAATAAGTCAAAAATGCACCACTGTGTAATTTTCTGCAAATTCATGAAAGTTCAGCTTCATAATCTTTGAAACAGCTTAGAAGTACTGAGAAGCAGTAAATTTTAGTGTATTGAACAATTCCAGTGTTGATCTCAGTGAAAGAAGTCAAAAATAAGACTAAGACGAAAAAAGCTTTCTCTCAGTGAAATAAGTCAAAATGCACCACTGTGTAATTTTCTGCAAATTCATGACAGTTAAGCTTCATAATCTTTGAAACAGCTTAGAAGTACTGAGAAGCAGTAAATTGTAGTGTTTTGAACAATTCCAGTGTTGATCTCAGTGAAAGAAGTCAAAAATAAGACTAAGACGAAAAAAGCTTTCTCTCAGTGAAATAAGTCAAAAATGCACCACTGTGTAATTTTCTGCAAATTCATGAAAGTTCAGCTTCATAATCTTTGAAACAGCTTAGAAGTACTGAGAAGCAGTAAATTTTAGTGTTTTGAACAATTCCAGTGTTGATCTCAGTGAAAGAAGTCAAAAATAAGACTAAGACGAAAAAAGCTTTCTCTCAGTGAAATAAGTCAAAAATGCACCACTGTGTAATTTTCTGCAAATTCATGAAAGTTCAGCTTCATAATCTTTGAAACAGCTTAGAAGTACTGAGAAACAGTAAATTTTAGTGTTTTGAACAATTCCAGTGTTGATCTCAGTGAAAGAAGTCAAAAATAAGACTAAGACGAAAAAAGCTTTCTCTCAGTGAAATAAGTCAAAAATGCACCACTGTGTAATTTTCTGCAAATTCATTAAAGTTCAGCTTCATAATCTTTGAAACAGCTTAGAAGTACTGAGAAGCAGTAATTTTAGTGTTTTGAACAATTCCAGTGTTGATCTCAGTGAAAGAAGTCAAAAATAAGACTAAGACGAAAAAAGCTTTCTCTCAGTGAAATAAGTCAAAAATGCACCACTGTGTAATTTTCTGCAAATTCATGAAAGTTCAGCTTCATAATCTTTGAATCAGCTTAGAAGTACTGAGAAGCAGTATATTTTAGTGTTTTGAACAATTCCAGTGTTGATCTCAGTGAAAGAAGTCAATAATAAGACTAAGACGAAAAAAGCTTTCTCTCAGTGAAATAAGTCAAAAATGCACCACTGTGTAATTTTCTGCAAATTCATGAAGTTCAGCTTCATAATCTTTGAAACAGCTTAGAAGTACTGAGAAGCAGTATATTTAATGTTTTGAACAATTCCAGTGTTGATCTCAGTGAAAGAAGTCAAAAATAAGACCAAGACGAAAAAAGCTTTCTCTCAGTGAAATAAGTCAAAAATGCACCACTGTGTAATTTCTGCAAATACATGAAAGTTCAGCTTCATAATCTTTGAAACAGCTTAGAAGTACTGAGAAGCAGTAAATTTTAGTGTTTTGAACAATTCCAGTGTTGATCTCAGTGAAAGAAGTCAAAAATAAGACTAAGACGAAAAAAGCTTTCTCTCAGTGAAATAAGTCAAAAATGCACCACTGTGTAATTTTCTGCAAATTCATGAAAGTTCAGCTTCATAATCTTTGAAACAGCTTAGAAGTACTGAGAAGCAGTATATTTTAGTGTTTTGAACAATTCCAGTGTTGATCTCAGTGAAAGAAGTCAAAAATAATACTAAGACGAAAAAAGCTTTCTCTCAGTGAAATAAGTCAAAAATGCACCACTGTGTAATTTTCTGCAAATTCATGAAAGTTCAGCTTCATAATCTTTGAAACAGCTTAGAAGTACTGAGAAGCAGTAAATTTTAGTGTTTTGAACAATTCCAGTGTTGATCTCAGTGAAAGAAGTCAAAAATAAGACTAAGACGAAAAAAGCTTTCTCTCAGTGAAATAAGTCAAAAATACACCACTGTGTAATTTTCTGCAAATTCATGAAAGTTCAGCTTCATAATCTTTGAAACAGCTTAGAAGTACTGAGAAGCAGTAAATTTTAGTGTTTTGAACAATTCCATTGTTGATCTCAGTGAAAGAAGTCAAAAATAAGACTAAGACGAAAAAAGCTTTCTCTCAGTGAAATAAGTCAAAAATGCACCACTGTGTAATTTTCTGCAAATTCATGAAAGTTCAGCTTCATAATCTTTGAAACAGCTTAGAAGTACTGAGAAGCAGTATATTTTAGTGTTTTGAACAATTCCAGTGTTGATCTCAGTGAAAGAAGTCAAAAATAAGACTAAGACGAAAAGCTTTCTCTCAGTGAAATAAGTCAAAAATGCACCACTGTGTAATTTTCTGCAAATTCATGAAAGTTCAGCTTCATAATCTTTGAAACAGCTTAGAAGTACTGAGAAGCAGTAAATTTTTATGTATTGAACAATTCCAGTGTTGATCTCAGTGAAAGAAGTCAAAAATAACACTAAGACGTAAAAAGCTTTCTCTCAGTGAAATAAGTCAAAAATGCACCACTGTGTAATTTTCTGCAAATTCATGAAAGTTCAGCTTCATAATCTTTGAAACAGCTTAGAAGTACTGAGAAGCAGTAAATTTTAGTGTTTTGAACAATTCCAGTGTTGATCTCAGTGAAAGAAGTCAAAAATAAGACTAAGACGAAAAAAGCTTTCTCTCAGTGAAATAAGTCAAAAATGCACCACTGTGTAATTTTCTGCAAATTCATGAAAGTTCAGCTTCATAATCTTTGAAACAGCTTAGAAGTACTGAGAAACAGTAAATTTTAGTGTTTTGAACAATTCCAGTGTTGATCTCAGTGAAAGAAGTCAAAAATAAGACTAAGACGAAAAAAGCTTCTCTCAGTGAAATAAGTCAAAAATGCACCACTGTGTAATTTTCTGCAAATTCATGAAAGTTCAGCTTCATAATCTTTGAAACAGCTTAGAAGTACTGAGAAGCAGTAAATTTTAGTGTTTTGAACAATTCCAGTGTTGATCTCAGTGAAAGAAGTCAAAAATAACACTAAGACGTAAAAAGCTTTCTCTCAGTGAAATAAGTCAAAAATGCACCACTGTGTAATTTTCTGCAAATTCATGAAAGTTCAGCTTCATAATCTTTGAAACAGCTTAGAAGTACTGAGAAGCAGTAAATTTTAGTGTTTTGAACAATTCCAGTGTTGATCTCAGTGAAAGAAGTCAAAAATAAGACTAAGACGAAAAAAGCTTTCTCTCAGTGAAATAAGTCAAAAATGCACCACTGTGTAATTTTCTGCAAATTCATGAAAGTTCAGCTTCATAATCTTTGAAACAGCTTAGAAGTACTGAGAAGCAGTATATTAATGTTTTGAACAATTCCAGTGTTGATCTCAGTGAAAGAAGTCAAAAATAAGACTAAGACGAAAAAAGCTTCTCTCAGTGAAATAAGTCAAAAATGCACCACTGTGTAATTTTCTGCAAATTCATGACAGTTCAGCTTCATAATCTTTGAAACAGCTTAGAAGTACTGAGAAGCAGTAAATTTTAGTGTTTTGAACAATTCCAGTGTTGATCTCAGTGAAAGAAGTCAAAAATAAGACTAAGACGAAAAAAGCTTTCTCTCAGTGAAATAAGTCAAAAATGCACCACTGTGTAATTTTCTGCAAATTCATGAAAGTTCAGCTTCATAATCTTTGAAACAGCTTAGAAGTACTGAGAAACAGTAAATTTTAGTGTTTTGAACAATTCCAGTGTTGATCTCAGTGAAAGAAGTCAAAAATAAGACTAAGACGAAAAAAGCTTTCTCTCAGTGAAATAAGTCAAAAATGCACCACTGTGTAATTTTCTGCAAATTCATGAAAGTTCAGCTTCATAATCTTTGAAACAGCTTAGAAGTACTGAGAAGCAGTATTTTTAGTGTTTTGAACAATTCCAGTGTTGATCTCAGTGAAAGAAGTCAACAATAAGACTAAGACGAAAAAAGCTTTCTCTCAGTGAAATAAGTCAAAAATGCACCACTGTGTAATTTTCTGCAAATTCATGAAAGTTCAGCTTCATAATCTTTGAAACAGCTTACAAGTACTGAGAAGCAGTATATTTAATGTTTTGAACAATTCCAGTGTTGATCTCAGTGAAAGAAGTCAAAAATAAGACTAAGACGAAAAAAGCTTTCTCTCAGTGAAATAAGTCAAAAATGCACCACTGTGTAATTTTCTGCAAATTCATGAAAGTTCAGCTTCATAATCTTTGAAACAGCTTAGAAGTACTGAGAAGCAGTAAATTTTAGTGTTTTGAACAATTCCAGTGTTGATCTCAGTGAAAGAAGTCAAAAATAACACTAAGACGTAAAAAGCTTTCTCTCAGTGAAATAAGTCAAAAATGCACCACTGTGTAATTTTCTGCAAATTCATGAAAGTTCAGCTTCATAATCTTTGAAACAGCTTAGAAGTACTGAGAAGCAGTAAATTTTAGTGTTTTGAACAATTCCAGTGTTGATCTCAGTGAAAGAAGTCAAAAATAAGACTAAGACGAAAAAAGCTTTCTCTCAGTGAAATAAGTCAAAAATGCACCACTGTGTAATTTTCTGCAAATTCATGAAAGTTCAGCTTCATAATCTTTGAAACAGCTTAGAAGTACTGAGAAGCAGTATATTTAATGTTTTGAACAATTCCAGTGTTGATCTCAGTGAAAGAAGTCAAAAATAAGACTAAGACGAAAAAAGCTTTCTCAGTAAATAAGTCAAAAATGCACCACTGTGTAATTTTCTGCAAATTCATGAAAGTTCAGCTTCATAATCTTTGAAACAGCTTAGAAGTACTAAGAAGCAGTAAATTTCAGTGTTTTGAACAATTCCAGTGTTGATCTCAGTGAAAGAAGTCAAAAATAAGACTAAGACGAAAAAAGCTTTCTCTCAGTGAAATAAGTCAAAAATGCACCACTGTGTAATATTCTGCAAATTCATGAAAGTTCAGCTTCATAATCTTTGAAACAGCTTAGAAGTACTGAGAAGCAGTATATTTTACAGTTTTGAACAATTCCAGTGTTGATCTCAGTGAAAGAAGTCAAAAATAAGACTAAGACGAAAAAAGCTTTCTCTCAGTGAAATAAGTCAAAAATGCACCACTGTGTAATTTTCTGCAAATTCATGAAAGTTCAGCTTCATAATCTTTGAAACAGCTTAGAAGTACTGAGAAGCAGTAAATTTTAGTGTATTGAACAATTCCAGTGTTGATCTCAGTGAAAGAAGTCAAAAATAAGACTAAGACGAAAAAAGCTTTCTCTCAGTGAAATAAGTCAAAAATGCACCACTGTGTAATTTTCTGCAAATTCATGACAGTTAAGCTTCATAATCTTTGAAACAGCTTAGAAGTACTGAGAAGCAGTAAATTGTAGTGTTTTGAACAATTCCAGTGTTGATCTCAGTGAAAGAAGTCAAAAATAAGACTAAGACGAAAAAAGCTTTCTCTCAGTGAAATAAGTCAAAAATGCACCACTGTGTAATTTTCTGCAAATTCATGAAAGTTCAGCTTCATAATCTTTGAAACAGCTTAAAGTACTGAGAAGCAGTAAATTGTAGTGTTTTGAACAATTCCAGTGTTGATCTCAGTGAAAGAAGTCAAAAATAAGACTAAGACGAAAAAAGCTTTCTCTCAGTGAAATAAGTCAAAAATGCACCACTGTGTAATTTTCTGCAAATTCATGAAAGTTCAGCTTCATAATCTTTGAAACAGCTTAGAAGTACTGAGAAGCAGTAAATTTTAGTGTTTTGAACAATTCCAGTGTTGATCTCAGTGAAAGAAGTCAAAAATAAGACTAAGACGAAAAAAGCTTTCTCTCAGTGAAATAAGTCAAAAATGCACCACTGTGTAATTTTCTGCAAATTCATGAAAGTTCAGCTTCATAATCTTTGAAACAGCTTAGAAGTACTGAGAAACAGTAAATTTTAGTGTTTTGAACAATTCCAGTGTTGATCTCAGTGAAAGAAGTCAAAAATAAGACTAAGACGAAAAAAGCTTTCTCTCAGTGAAATAAGTCAAAAATGCACCACTGTGTAATTTTCTGCAAATTCATGAAAGTTCAGCTTCATAATCTTTGAAACAGCTTAGAAGTACTGAGAAGCAGTAAATTTTAGTGTTTTGAACAATTCCAGTGTTGACTCAGTGAAAGAAGTCAAAAATAACACTAAGACGTAAAAAGCTTTCTCTCAGTGAAATAAGTCAAAAATGCACCACTGTGTAATTTTCTGCAAATTCATGAAAGTTCAGCTTCATAATCTTTGAAACAGCTTAGAAGTACTGAGAAGCAGTATATTTAATGTTTTGAACAATTCCAGTGTTGATCTCAGTGAAAGAAGTCAAAAAATAAGACTAAGACGAAAAAAGCTTTCTCTCAGTGAAATAAGTCAAAAATGCACCACTGTGTAATTTTCTGCAAATTCATGACAGTTCAGCTTCATAATCTTTGAAACAGCTTAGAAGTACTGAGAAGCAGTAAATTTTAGTGTTTTGAACAATTCCAGTGTTGATCTCAGTGAAAGAAGTCAAAAATAAGACTAAGACGAAAAAAGCTTTCTCTCAGTGAAATAAGTCAAAAATGCACCACTGTGTAATTTTCTGCAATTCATGAAAGTTCAGCTTCATAATCTTTGAAACAGCTTAGAAGTACTGAGAAACAGTAAATTTTAGTGTTTTGAACAATTCCAGTGTTGATCTCAGTGATAGAAGTCAAAAATAAGACTAAGACGAAAAAAGCTTTCTCTCAGTGAAATAAGTCAAAAATGCACCACTGTGTAATTTTCTGCAAATTCATGAAAGTTCAGCTTCATAATCTTTGAAACAGCTTAGAAGTACTGAGAAGCAGTATATTTTAGTGTTTTGAACAATTCCAGTGTTGATCTCAGTGAAAGAAGTCAACAATAAGACTAAGACGAAAAAAGCTTTCTCTCAGTGAAATAAGTCAAAAATGCACCACTGTGTAATTTTCTGCAAATTCATGAAAGTTCAGCTTCATAATCTTTGAAACAGCTTACAAGTACTGAGAAGCAGTATATTTAATGTTTTGAACAATTCCAGTGTTGATCTCAGTGAAAGAAGTCAAAAATAAGACTAAGACGAAAAAAGCTTTCTCTCAGTGAAATAAGTCAAAAATGCACCACTGTGTAATTTTCTGCAAATTCATGAAAGTTCAGCTTCATAATCTTTGAAACAGCTTAGAAGTACTGAGAAGCAGTAAATTTTAGTGTTTTGAACAATTCCAGTGTTGATCTCAGTGAAAGAAGTCAAAAATAACACTAAGACGTAAAAAGCTTTCTCTCAGTGAAATAAGTCAAAAATGCACACTGTGTAATTTTCTGCAAATTCATGAAAGTTCAGCTTCATAATCTTTGAAACAGCTTAGAAGTACTGAGAAGCAGTAAATTTTAGTGTTTTGAACAATTCCAGTGTTGATCTCAGTGAAAGAAGTCAAAAATAAGACTAAGACGAAAAAAGCTTTCTCTCAGTGAAATAAGTCAAAAATGCACCACTGTGTAATTTTCTGCAAATTCATGAAAGTTCAGCTTCATAATCTTTGAAACAGCTTAGAAGTACTGAGAAGCAGTATTTAATGTTTTGAACAATTCCAGTGTTGATCTCAGTGAAAGAAGTCAAAAATAAGACTAAGACGAAAAAAGCTTTCTCTCAGTAAAATAAGTCAAAAATGCACCACTGTGTAATTTTCTGCAAATTCATGAAAGTTCAGCTTCATAATCTTTGAAACAGCTTAGAAGTACTAAGAAGCAGTAAATTTCAGTGTTTTGAACAATTCCAGTGTTGATCTCAGTGAAAGAAGTCAAAAATAAGACTAAAGAAAAAAGCTTTCTCTCAGTGAAATAAGTCAAAAATGCACCACTGTGTAATATTCTGCAAATTCATGAAAGTTCAGCTTCATAATCTTTGAAACAGCTTAGAAGTACTGAGAAGCAGTAATTTTAGTGTTTTGAACAATTCCAGTGTTGATCTCAGTGAAAGAAGTCAAAAATAAGACTAAGACGAAAAAAGCTTTCTCTCAGTGAAATAAGTCAAAAATGCACCACTGTGTAATTTTCTGCAAATTCATGAAAGTTCAGCTTCATAATCTTTGAAACAGCTTAGAAGTACTGAGAAGCAGTAAATTTTAGTGTATTGAACAATTCCAGTGTTGATCTCAGTGAAAGAAGTCAAAAATAAGACTAAGACGAAAAAAGCTTTCTCTCAGTGAAATAAGTCAAAAATGCACCACTGTGTAATTTTCTGCAAATTCATGACAGTTAAGCTTCATAATCTTTGAAACAGCTTAGAAGTACTGAGAAGCAGTAAATTGTAGTGTTGAACAATTCCAGTGTTGATCTCAGTGAAAGAAGTCAAAAATAAGACTAAGACGAAAAAAGCTTTCTCTCAGTGAAATAAGTCAAAAATGCACCACTGTGTAATTTTCTGCAAATTCATGAAAGTTCAGCTTCATAATCTTTGAAACAGCTTAAAAGTACTGAGAAGCAGTAAATTGTAGTGTTTTGAACAATTCCAGTGTTGATCTCAGTGAAAGAAGTCAAAAATAAGACTAAGACGAAAAAGCTTTCTCTCAGTGAAATAAGTCAAAAAATGCACCACTGTGTAATTTTCTGCAAATTCATGAAAGTTCAGCTTCATAATCTTTGAAACAGCTTAGAAGTACTGAGAAGCAGTAAATTTTAGTGTTTTGAACAATTCCAGTGTTGATCTCAGTGAAAGAAGTCAAAAATAAGACTAAGACGAAAAAAGCTTTCTCTCAGTGAAATAAGTCAAAAATGCACCACTGTGTAATTTTCTGCAAATTCATGAAAGTTCAGCTTCATAATCTTTGAAACAGCTTAGAAGTACTGAGAAGCAGTAATATTTTAGTGTTTTGAACAATTCCAGTGTTGATCTCAGTGAAAGAAGTCAAAAATAGGACTAAGACGAAAAAAGCTTTCTCTCAGTGAAATAAGTCAAAAATGCACCACTGTGTAATTTTCTGCAAATTCATGAAAGTTCAGCTTCATAATCTTTGAAACAGCTTAGAAGTACTGAGAAGCAGTAAATTTTAGTGTTTTGAACAATTCCAGTGTTGATCTCAGTGAAAGAAGTCAAAAATAAGACTAAGACGAAAAAAGCTTTCTCTCAGTGAAATAAGTCAAAAATGCACCACTGTGTAATTTTCTGCAAATTCATGAAAGTTGAGCTTCATAATCTTTGAAACAGCTTAGAAGTACTGAGAAACAGTAAATTTTAGTGTTTTGAACAATTCCAGTGTTGATCTCAGTGAAAGAAATCAAAAATAAGACTAAGACGAAAAAAGCTTTCTCTCAGTGAAATAAGTCAAAAATGCACCACTGTGTAATTTTCTGCAAATTCATGAAAGTTCAGCTTCATAATCTTTGAAACAGCTTAGAAGTACTGAGAAACAGTAAATTTAGTGTTTTGAACAATTCCAGTGTTGATCTCAGTGAAAGAAGTCAAAAATAAGACTAAGACGAAAAAAGCTTTCTCTCAGTGAAATAAGTCAAAAATGCACCACTGTGTAATTTTCTGCAAATTCATGAAAGTTCAGCTTCATAATCTTTGAAACAGCTTAGAAGTACTGAGAAGCAGTATTTAGTGTTTTGAACAATTCCAGTGTTGATCTCAGTGAAAGAAGTCAACAATAAGACTAAGACGAAAAAAGCTTTCTCTCAGTGAAATAAGTCAAAAATGCACCACTGTGTAATTTTCTGCAAATTCATGAAAGTTCAGCTTCATAATCTTTGAAACAGCTTAGAAGTACTAAGAAGCAGTAAATTTTAGTGTTTTGAACAATTCCAGTGTTGATATCAGTGAAAGAAGTCAAAAATAAGACTAAGACGAAAAAAGCTTTCTCTCAGTGAAATAAGTCAAAAATGCACCACTGTGTAATTTTCTGCAAATTCATGAAAGTTCAGCTTCATAATCTTTGAAACAGCTTAGAAGTACTGAGAAGCAGTATATTTTAGTGTTTTGAACAATTCCAGTGTTGATCTCAGTGAAAGAAGTCAAAAATAAGACTAAGACGAAAAAAGCTTTCTCTCAGTGAAATAAGTCAAAAATGCACCACTGTGTAATTTTCTGCAAATTCATGAAAGTTCAGCTTCATAATCTTTGAAACAGCTTAGAAGTACTGAGAAACAGTAAATTTTAGTGTTTTGAACAATTCCAGTGTTGATCTCAGTGAAAGAAATCAAAAATAAGACTAAGACGAAAAAAGCTTTCTCTCAGTGAAATAAGTCAAAAATGCACCACTGTGTAATTTTCTGCAAATTCATGAAAGTTCAGCTTCATAATCTTTGAAACAGCTTAGAAGTACTGAGAAGCAGTAAATTTTAGTGTGTTTTGAACAATTCCAGTGTTGATCTCAGTGAAAGAAGTCAAAAATAACACTAAGACGTAAAAAGCTTTCTCTCAGTGAAATAAGTCAAAAATGCACCACTGTGTAATTTCTGCAAATTCATGAAAGTTCAGCTTCATAATCTTTGAAACAGCTTAGAAGTACTGAGAAGCAGTAAATTTTAGTGTTTGAACAATTCCAGTGTTGATCTCAGTGAAAGAAGTCAAAAATAAGACTAAGACGAAAAAAGCTTTCTCTCAGTGAAATAAGTCAAAAATGCACCACTGTGTAATTTTCTGCAAATTCATGAAAGTTCAGCTTCATAATCTTTGAAACAGCTTAGAAGTACTGAGAAGCAGTATATTTAGTGTTTTGAACAATTCCAGTGTTGATCTCAGTGAAAGAAGTCAAAAATAAGACTAAGACGAAAAAAGCTTTCTCTCAGTGAAATAAGTCAAAAATGCACCACTGTGTAATTTTCTGCAAATTCATGAAAGTTCAGCTTCATAATCTTTGAAACAGCTTAGAAGTACTGAGAAGCAGTAAATTTTAGTGTTTTGAACAATTCCAGTGTTGATCTCAGTGAAAGAAGTCAAAAATAAGACTAAGACGAAAAAAGCTTCTCTCAGTGAAATAAGTCAAAAATGCACCACTGTGTAATTTTCTGCAAATTCATGAAAGTTCAGCTTCATAATCTTTGAAACAGCTTAGAAGTACTGAGAAGCAGTATATTTAATGTTTTGAACAATTCCAGTGTTGATCTCAGTGAAAGAAGTCAAAAATAAGACTAAGACGAAAAAAGCTTCTCTCAGTGAAATAAGTCAAAAATGCACCACTGTGTAATTTTCTGCAAATTCATGAAAGTTCAGCTTCATAATCTTTGAAACAGCTTAGAAGTACTGAGAAGCAGTAAATTTTAGTGTTTTGAACAATTCCAGTGTTGATCTCAGTGAAAGAAGTCAAAAATAAGACTAAGACGAAAAAAGCTTTCTCTCAGTGAAATAAGTCAAAAATGCACCACTGTGTAATTTTCTGCAAATTCATGAAAGTTCAGCTTCATAATCTTTGAAACAGCTTAGAAGTACTGAGAAGCAGTATATTTATGTTTTGAACAATTCCAGTGTTGATCTCAGTGAAAGAAGTCAAAAATAAGACTAAGACGAAAAAAGCTTTCTCTCAGTGAAATAAGTCAAAAATGCACCACTGTGTAATTTTCTGCAAATTCATGAAAGTTCAGCTTCATAATCTTTGAAACAGCTTAGAAGTACTAGAAGCAGTAAATTTTAGTGTTTTGAACAATTCCAGTGTTGATCTCAGTGAAAGAAGTCAAAAATAAGACTAAGACGAAAAAAGCTTTCTCTCAGTGAAATAAGTCAAAAATGCACCACTGTGTAATTTTCTGCAAATTCATGAAAGTTCAGCTTCATAATCTTTGAAACAGCTTAGAAGTACTGAGAAGCAGTAAATTTTAGTGTTTTGAACAATTCCAGTGTTGATCTCAGTGAAAGAAGTCAAAAATAAGACTAAGACGAAAAAAGCTTTCTCTCAGTGAAATAAGTCAAAAATGCACCACTGTGTAATTTTCTGCAAATTCATGAAAGTTCAGCTTCATAATCTTTGAAACAGCTTAGAAGTACTGAGAAGCAGTATATTTTAGTGTTTTGAACAATTCCAGTGTTGATCTCAGTGAAAGAAGTCAAAAATAAGACTAAGACGAAAAAAGCTTTCTCTCAGTGAAATAAGTCAAAAATGCACCACTGTAATTTTCTGCAAATTCATGAAAGTTCAGCTTCATAATCTTTGAAACAGCTTAGAAGTACTGAGAAGCAGTAAATTTTAGTGTTTTGAACAATTCCAGTTGATCTCAGTGAAAGAAGTCAAAAATAAGACTAAGACGAAAAAAGCTTTCTCTCAGTGAAATAAGTCAAAAATGCACCACTGTGTAATATTCTGCAAATTTATGAAAGTTCAGCTCATAATCTTTGAAACAGCTTAGAAGTACTGAGAAGCAGTACATTTAGTGTTTTGAACAATTCCAGTGTTGATCTCAGTGAAAGAAGTCAAAAATAAGACTAAGACGAAAAAAGCTTTCTCTCAGTGAAATAAGTCAAAAATGCACCACTGTGTAATTTTCTGCAAATTCATGAAAGTTCAGCTTCATAATCTTTGAAACAGCTTAGAAGTACTGAGAAGCAGTTTTTTAATGTTTTGAACAATTCCAGTGTTGATCTCAGTGAAAGAAGTCAAAAATAAGACTAAGACGAAAAAAGCTTTCTCTCAGTAAAATAAGTCAAAAATGCACCACTGTGTAATTTTCTGCAAATTCATGAAAGTTCAGCTTCATAATCTTTGAAACAGCTTAGAAGTACTGAGAAGCAGTAAATTTTAGTGTTTTGAACAATTCCAGTGTTGATCTCAGTGAAAGAAGTCAAAAATAAGACTAAGACGAAAAAAGCTTTCTCTCAGTGAAATAAGTCAAAAATGCACCACTGTGTAATTTTCTGCAAATTCATGAAAGTTCAGCTTCATAATCTTTGAAACAGCTTAGAAGTACTGAGAAGCAGTATTTAATGTTTTGAACAATTCCAGTGTTGATCTCAGTGAAAGAAGTCAAAAATAAGGACTAAGACGAAAAAAGCTTTCTCTCAGTGAAATAAGTCAAAAATGCACCACTGTGTAATTTTCTGCAAATTCATGAAAGTTCAGCTTCATAATCTTTGAAACAGCTTAGAAGTACTAGAAGCAGTAAATTTTAGTGTTTTGAACAATTCCAGTGTTGATCTCAGTGAAAGAAGTCAAAAATAAGACTAAGACGAAAAAAGCTTTCTCTCAGTGAAATAAGTCAAAAATGCACCACTGTGTAATTTTCTGCAAATTCATGAAAGTTCAGCTTCATAATCTTTGAAACAGCTTAGAAGTACTGAGAAGCAGTAAATTTTAGTGTTTGAACAATTCCAGTGTTGATCTCAGTGAAAGAAGTCAAAAATAAGACTAAGACGAAAAAAGCTTTCTCTCAGTGAAATAAGTCAAAAATGCACCACTGTGTAATTTTCTGCAAATTCATGAAAGTTGAGCTTCATAATCTTTGAAACAGCTTAGAAGTACTGAGAACAGTAAATTTTAGTGTTTTGAACAATTCCAGTGTTGATCTCAGTGAAAGAAATCAAAAATAAGACTAAGACGAAAAAAGCTTTCTCTCAGTGAAATAAGTCAAAAATGCACCACTGTGTAATTTTCTGCAAATTCATGAAAGTTCAGCTTCATAATCTTTGAAACAGCTTAGAAGTACTGAGAAACAGTAAATTTTAGTGTTTTGAACAATTCCAGTGTTGATCTCAGTGAAAGAAGTCAAAAATAAGACTAAGACGAAAAAAGCTTTCTCTCAGTGAAATAAGTCAAAAATGCACCACTGTGTAATTTTCTGCAAATTCATGAAAGTTCAGCTTCATAATCTTTGAAACAGCTTAGAAGTACTGAGAAGCAGTATATTTTAGTGTTTTGAACAATTCCAGTGTTGATCTCAGTGAAAGAAGTCAAAATAAGACTAAGACGAAAAAAGCTTTCTCTCAGTGAAATAAGTCAAAAATGCACCACTGTGTAATTTTCTGCAAATTCATGAAAGTTCAGCTTCATAATCTTTGAAACAGCTTAGAAGTACTAAGAAGCAGTAAATTTTAGTGTTTTGAACAATTCCAGTGTTGATATCAGTGAAAGAAGTCAAAAATAAGACTAAGACGAAAAAAGCTTTCTCTCAGTGAAATAAGTCAAAAATGCACCACTGTGTAATTTTCTGCAAATTCATGAAAGTTCAGCTTCATAATCTTTGAAACAGCTTAGAAGTACTGAGAAGCAGTATATTTTAGTGTTTTGAACAATTCCAGTGTTGATCTCAGTGAAAGAAGTCAAAAATAAGACTAAGACGAAAAAAGCTTTCTCTCAGTGAAATAAGTCAAAAATGCACCACTGTGTAATTTTCTGCAAATCATGAAAGTTCAGCTTCATAATCTTTGAAACAGCTTAGAAGTACTGAGAAACAGTAAATTTTAGTGTTTTGAACAATTCCAGTGTTGATCTCAGTGAAAGAAATCAAAAATAAGACTAAGACGAAAAAAGCTTTCTCTCAGTGAAATAAGTCAAAAATGCACCACTGTGTAATTTTCTGCAAATTCATGAAAGTTCAGCTTCATAATCTTTGAAACAGCTTAGAAGTACTGAGAAGCAGTAAATTTTAGTGTTTTGAACAATTCCAGTGTTGATCTCAGTGAAAGAAGTCAAAAATAACACTAAGACGTAAAAAGCTTTCTCTCAGTGAAATAAGTCAAAAATGCACCACTGTGTAATTTTCTGCAAATTCATGAAAGTTCAGCTTCATAATCTTTGAAACAGCTTAGAAGTACTGAGAAGCAGTAAATTTTAGTGTTTTGAACAATTCCAGTGTTGATCTCAGTGAAAGAAGTCAAAAATAAGACTAAGACGAAAAAAGCTTTCTCTCAGTGAAATAAGTCAAAAATGCACCACTGTGTAATTTTCTGCAAATTCATGAAAGTTCAGCTTCATAATCTTTGAAACAGCTTAGAAGTACTGAGAAGCAGTATATTTTGTGTTTTGAACAATTCCAGTGTTGATCTCAGTGAAAGAAGTCAAAAATAAGACTAAGACGAAAAAAGCTTTCTTCAGTGAAATAAGTCAAAAATGCACCACTGTGTAATTTTCTGCAAATTCATGAAAGTTCAGCTTCATAATCTTTGAAACAGCTTAGAAGTACTGAGAAGCAGTAAATTTTAGTGTTTTGAACAATTCCAGTGTTGATCTCAGTGAAAGAAGTCAAAAATAAGACTAAGACGAAAAAAGCTTTCTCTCAGTGAAATAAGTCAAAAATGCACCACTGTGTAATTTTCTGCAAATTCATGAAAGTTCAGCTTCATAATCTTTGAAACAGCTTAGAAGTACTGAGAAGCAGTATATTTAATGTTTTGAACAATTCCAGTGTTGATCTCAGTGAAAGAAGTCAAAAATAAGACTAAGACGAAAAAAGCTTTCTCTCAGTAAAATAAGTCAAAAATGCACCACTGTGTAATTTTCTGCAAATTCATGAAAGTTCAGCTTCATAATCTTTGAAACAGCTTAGAAGTACTGAGAAGCAGTAAATTTTAGTGTTTTGAACAATTCCAGTGTTGATCTCAGTGAAAGAAGTCAAAATAAGACTAAGACGAAAAAAGCTTTCTCTCAGTGAAATAAGTCAAAAATGCACCACTGTGTAATTTTCTGCAAATTCATGAAAGTTCAGCTTCATAATCTTTGAAACAGCTTAGAAGTACTGAGAAGCAGTATATTTAATGTTTTGAACAATTCCAGTGTTGATCTCAGTGAAAGAAGTCAAAAATAAGACTAAGACGAAAAAAGCTTTCTCTCAGTGAAATAAGTCAAAAATGCACCACTGTGTAATTTTCTGCAAATTCATGAAAGTTCAGCTTCATAATCTTTGAAACAGCTTAGAAGTACTAAGAAGCAGTAAATTTTAGTGTTTTGAACAATTCCAGTGTTGATCTCAGTGAAAGAAGTCAAAAATAAGACTAAGACGAAAAAAGCTTTCTCTCAGTGAAATAAGTCAAAAATGCACCACTGTGTAATTTTCTGCAAATTCATGAAAGTTCAGCTTCATAATCTTTGAAACAGCTTAGAAGTACTGAGAAGCAGTAAATTTTAGTGTTTTGAACAATTCCAGTGTTGATCTCAGTGAAAGAAGTCAAAAATAAGACTAAGACGAAAAAAGCTTTCTCTCAGTGAAATAAGTCAAAAATGCACCACTGTGTAATTTTCTGCAAATTCATGAAAGTTCAGCTTCATAATCTTTGAAACAGCTTAGAAGTACTGAGAAGCAGTATATTTTAGTGTTTTGAACAATTCCAGTGTTGATCTCAGTGAAAGAAGTCAAAAATAAGACTAAGACGAAAAAAGCTTTCTCAGTGAAATAAGTCAAAAATGCACCACTGTGTAATTTTCTGCAAATTCATGAAAGTTCAGCTTCATAATCTTTGAAACAGCTTAGAAGTACTGAGAAGCAGTAAATTTTAGTGTTTTGAACAATTCCAGTGTTGATCTCAGTGAAAGAAGTCAAAAATAAGACTAAGACGAAAAAAGCTTTCTCTCAGTGAAATAAGTCAAAAATGCACCACTGTGTAATATTCTGCAAATTTATGAAAGTTCAGCTTCATAATCTTTGAAACAGCTTAGAAGTACTGAGAAGCAGTACATTTTTAGTGTTTTGAACAATTCCAGTGTTGATCTCAGTGAAAGAAGTCAAAAATAAGACTAAGACGAAAAAAGCTTTCTCTCAGTGAAATAAGTCAAAAATGCACCACTGTGTAATTTTCTGCAAATTCATGAAAGTTCAGCTTCATAATCTTTGAAACAGCTTAGAAGTACTGAGAAGCAGTATATTTATGTTTTGAACAATTCCAGTGTTGATCTCAGTGAAAGAAGTCAAAAATAAGACTAAGACGAAAAGCTTTCTCTCAGTAAAATAAGTCAAAAATGCACCACTGGTAATTTTCTGCAAATTCATGAAAGTTCAGCTTCATAATCTTTGAAACAGCTTAGAAGTACTGAGAAGCAGTAATTTTAGTGTTTTGAACAATTCCAGTGTTGATCTCAGTGAAAGAAGTCAAAAATAAGACTAAGACGAAAA
Source organism: Poeciliopsis prolifica (assembly GCF_027474105.1). Taxonomy (NCBI): domain Eukaryota; kingdom Metazoa; phylum Chordata; class Actinopteri; order Cyprinodontiformes; family Poeciliidae; genus Poeciliopsis; species Poeciliopsis prolifica. The sequence continues at coordinate 74,003 of NW_026562638.1, forward strand.
AAGCTTTCTCTCAGTGAAATAAGTCAAAAATGCACCACTGTGTAATTTTCTGCAAATTCATGAAAGTTCAGCTTCATAATCTTTGAAACAGCTTAGAAGTACTGAGAAGCAGTATATTTAATGTTTTGAACAATTCCAGTGTTGATCTCAGTGAAAGAAGTCAAAAATAAGACTAAGACGAAAAAAGCTTTCTCTCAGTGAAATAAGTCAAAAATGCACCACTGTGTAATTTTCTGCAAATTCATGAAAGTTCAGCTTCATAATCTTTGAAACAGCTTAGAAGTACTAAGAAGCAGTAAATTTTAGTGTTTTGAACAATTCCAGTGTTGATCTCAGTGAAAGAAGTCAAAAATAAGACTAAGACGAAAAAAGCTTTCTCTCAGTGAAATAAGTCAAAAATGCACCACTGTGTAATTTTCTGCAAATTCATGAAAGTTCAGCTTCATAATCTTTGAAACAGCTTAGAAGTACTGAGAAGCAGTAAATTTTAGTGTTTTGAACAATTCCAGTGTTGATCTCAGTGAAAGAAGTCAAAAATAAGACTAAGACGAAAAAAGCTTTCTCTCAGTGAAATAAGTCAAAAATGCACCACTGTGTAATTTTCTGCAAATTCATGAAAGTTCAGCTTCATATCTTTGAAACAGCTTAGAAGTACTGAGAAGCAGTATATTTTAGTGGTTTGAACAATTCCAGTGTTGATCTCAGTGAAAGAAGTCAAAAATAAGACTAAGACGAAAAAAGCTTTCTCTCAGTGAAATAAGTCAAAAATGCACCACTGTGTAATTTTCTGCAAATTCATGAAAGTTCAGCTTCATAATCTTTGAAACAGCTTAGAAGTACTGAGAAGCAGTAAATTTTAGTGTTTTGAACAATTCCAGTGTTGATCTCAGTGAAAGAAGTCAAAAATAAGACTAAGACGAAAAAAAGCTTTCTCTCAGTGAAATAAGTCAAAAATGCACCACTGTGTAATATTCTGCAAATTTATGAAGTTCAGCTTCATAATCTTTGAAACAGCTTAGAAGTACTGAGAAGCAGTATTTTAGTGTTTTGAACAATTCCAGTGTTGATCTCAGTGAAAGAAGTCAAAAAATAAGACTAAGACGAAAAAAGCTTCTCTCAGTGAAATAAGTCAAAAATGCACCACTGTGTAATTTTCTGCAAATTCATGAAAGTTCAGCTTCATAATCTTTGAAACAGCTTAGAAGTACTGAGAAGCAGTAAATTTTAGTGTATTGAACAATTCCAGTGTTGATCTCAGTGAAAGAAGTCAAAAATAAGACTAAGACGAAAAAGCTTTCTCTCAGTGAAATAAGTCAAAAATGCACCACTGTGTAATTTTCTGCAAATTCATGACAGTTCAGCTTCATAATCTTTGAAACAGCTTAGAAGTACTGAGAAGCAGTAAATTTTAGTGTTTTGAACAATTCCAGTGTTGATCTCAGTGAAAGAAATCAAAAATAAGACTAAGACGAAAAAAGCTTTCTCTCAGTGAAATAAGTCAAAAATGCACCACTGTGTAATTTTCTGCAAATTCATGAAAGTTCAGCTTCATAATCTTTGAAACAGCTTAGAAGTACTGAGAAGCAGTAAATTTTAGTGTTTTGAACAATTCCAGTGTTGATCTCAGTGAAAGAAGTCAAAAATAAGACTAAGACGAAAAAGCTTTCTCTCAGTGAAATAAGTCAAAAATGCACCACTGTGTAATTTTCTGCAAATTCATGAAAGTTCAGCTTCATAATCTTTGAAACAGCTTAGAAGTACTGAGAAGCAGTATATTTTAGTGTTTTGAACAATTCCAGTGTTGATCTCAGTGAAAGAAGTCAAAAATAAGACTAAGACGAAAAAGCTTTCTCTCAGTGAAATAAGTCAAAAATGCACCACTGTGTAATTTTCTGCAAATTCATGAAAGTTCAGCTTCATAATCTTTGAAACAGCTTAGAAGTACTGAGAAGCAGTAAATTTTAGTGTTTTGAACAATTCCAGTGTTGATCTCAGTGAAAGAAGTCAAAAATAAGACTAAGACGAAAAAAGCTTTCTCTCAGTGAAATAAGTCAAAAATGCACCACTGTGTAATATTCTGCAAATTTATGAAAGTTCAGCTTCATAATCTTTGAAACAGCTTAGAAGTACTGAGAAGCAGTATATTTTAGTGTTTTGAACAATTCCAGTGTTGATCTCAGTGAAAGAAGTCAAAAATAAGACTAAGACGAAAAAAGCTTTCTCTCAGTGAAATAAGTCAAAAATGCACCACTGTGTAATTTTCTGCAAATTCATGAAAGTTCAGCTTCATAATCTTTGAAACAGCTTAGAAGTACTGAGAAGCAGTAAATTTTAGTGTATTGAACAATTCCAGTGTTGATCTCAGTGAAAGAAGTCAAAAATAAGACTAAGACGAAAAAAGCTTTCTCTCAGTGAAATAAGTCAAAAATGCACCACTGTGTAATTTTCTGCAAATTCATGACAGTTCAGCTTCATAATCTTTGAAACAGCTTAGAAGTACTGAGAAGCAGTAAATTTTAGTGTTTTGAACAATTCCAGTGTTGATCTCAGTGAAAGAAGTCAAAAATAAGACTAAGACGAAAAAAGCTTTCTCTCAGTGAAATAAGTCAAAAATGCACCACTGTGTAATTTTCTGCAAATTCATGAAAGTTCAGCTTCATAATCTTTGAAACAGCTTAGAAGTACTGAGAAACAGTAAATTTTAGTGTTTTGAACAATTCCAGTGTTGATCTCAGTGAAAGAAGTCAAAAATAAGACTAAGACGAAAAAAGCTTTCTCTCAGTGAAATAAGTCAAAAATGCACCACTGTGTAATTTTCTGCAAATTCATGAAAGTTCAGCTTCATAATCTTTGAAACAGCTTAGAAGTACTGAGAAGCAGTAAATTTTAGTGTTTTGAACAATTCCAGTGTTGATCTCAGTGAAAGAAGTCAAAAATAAGACTAAGACGAAAAAAAGCTTTCTCTCAGTGAAATAAGTCAAAAATGCACCACTGTGTAATTTTCTGCAAATTCATGAAAGTTCAGCTTCATAATCTTTGAAACAGCTTAGAAGTACTGAGAAGCAGTATATTTAATGTTTTGAACAATTCCAGTGTTGATCTCAGTGAAAGAAGTCAAAAATAAGACTAAGACGAAAAAAGCTTTCTCTCAGTGAAATAAGTCAAAAATGCACCACTGTGTAATATTCTGCAAATTTATGAAAGTTCAGCTTCATAATCTTTGAAACAGCTTAGAAGTACTGAGAAGCAGTATATTTTAGTGTTTTGAACAATTCCAGTTTGATCTCAGTGAAAGAAGTCAAAATAAGACTAAGACGAAAAAAGCTTTCTCTCAGTGAAATAAGTCAAAAATGCACCACTGTGTAATTTTCTGCAAATTCATGAAAGTTCAGCTTCATAATCTTTGAAACAGCTTAGAAGTACTGAGAAGCAGTAAATTTAGTGTATTGAACAATTCCAGTGTTGATCTCAGTGAAAGAAGTCAAAAATAAGACTAAGACGAAAAAAGCTTTCTCTCAGTGAAATAGTCAAAAATGCACCACTGTGTAATTTTCTGCAATTCATGACAGTTCAGCTTCATAATCTTTGAAACAGCTTAGAAGTACTGAGAAGCAGTAAATTTTAGTGTTTTGAACAATTCCAGTGTTGATCTCAGTGAAGAAGTCAAAAATAAGAAGACTAAGACGAAAAAAGCTTTCTCTCAGTGAAATAAGTCAAAAATGCACCACTGTGTAATTTTCTGCAAATTCATGAAAGTTCAGCTTCATAATCTTTGAAACAGCTTAGAAGTACTGAGAAGCAGTAAATTTAGTGTTTTGAACAATTCCAGTGTTGATCTCAGTGAAAGAAGTCAAAAATAAGACTAAGACGAAAAAAGCTTTCTCTCAGTGAAATAAGTCAAAAATGCACCACTGTGTAATATTCTGCAAATTTATGAAAGTTCAGCTTCATAATCTTTGAAACAGCTTAGAAGTACTGAGAAGCAGTATATTTTAGTGTTTTGAACAATTCCAGTGTTGATCTCAGTGAAAGAAGTCAAAAATAAGACTAAGACGAAAAAAGCTTTCTCTCAGTGAAATAAGTCAAAAATGCACCACTGTGTAATTTTCTGCAAATTCATGAAAGTTCAGCTTCATAATCTTTGAAACAGCTTAGAAGTACTGAGAAGCAGTAAATTTTGTATTGAACAATTCCAGTGTTGATCTCAGTGAAAGAAGTCAAAAATAAGACTAAGACGAAAAAAGCTTTCTCTCAGTGAAATAAGTCAAAAAATGCACCACTGTGTAATTTTCTGCAAATTCATGACAGTTCAGCTTCATAATCTTTGAAACAGCTTAGAAGTACTGAGAAGCAGTAAATTTTAGTGTTTTGAACAATTCCAGTGTTGATCTCAGTGAAAGAAGTCAAAAATAAGACTAAGACAAAAAAGCTTTCTCTCAGTGAAATAAGTCAAAAATGCACCACTGTGTAATTTTCTGCAAATTCATGAAAGTTCAGCTTCATAATCTTTGAAACAGCTTAGAAGTACTGAGAAACAGTAAATTTTAGTGTTTGAACAATTCCAGTGTTGATCTCAGTGAAAGAAGTCAAAAAATAAGACTAAGACGAAAAAAGCTTTCTCTCAGTGAAATAAGTCAAAAATGCACCACTGTGTAATTTTCTGCAAATTCATGAAAGTTCAGCTTCATAATCTTTGAAACAGCTTAGAAGTACTGAGAAGCAGTAAATTTTAGTGTTTTGAACAATTCCAGTGTTGATCTCAGTGAAAGAAGTCAAAAATAAGACTAAGACGAAAAAAGCTTTCTCTCAGTGAAAAAGTCAAAAATGCACCACTGTGTAATTTTCTGCAATTCATGAAAGTTCAGCTTCATAATCTTTGAAACAGCTTAGAAGTACTGAGAAGCAGTATATTTAATGTTTTGAACAATTCCAGTGTTGATCTCAGTGAAAGAAGTCAAAAATAAGACTAAGACGAAAAAAGCTTTCTCTCAGTGAAATAAGTCAAAAATGCACCACTGTGTAATATTCTGCAAATTTATGAAAGTTCAGCTTCATAATCTTTGAAACAGCTTAGAAGTACTGAGAAGCAGTATATTTTAGTGTTTTGAACAATTCCAGTGTTGATCTCAGTGAAAGAAGTCAAAAATAAGACTAAGACGAAAAAGCTTTCTCTCAGTGAAATAAGTCAAAAATGCACCACTGTGTAATTTTCTGCAAATTCATGAAAGTTCAGCTTCATAATCTTTGAAACAGCTTAGAAGTACTGAGAAGCAGTAAATTTTAGTGTATTGAACAATTCCAGTGTTGATCTCAGTGAAAGAAGTCAAAAATAAGACTAAGACGAAAAAGCTTTCTCTCAGTGAAATAAGTCAAAATGCACCACTGTGTAATTTTCTGCAAATTCATGACAGTTCAGCTTCATAATCTTTGAAACAGCTTAGAAGTACTGAGAAGCAGTAAATTTTAGTGTTTTGAACAATTCCAGTGTTGATCTCAGTGAAAGAAGTCAAAAATAAGACTAAGACGAAAAAAGCTTTCTCTCAGTGAAATAAGTCAAAAATGCACCACTGTGTAATTTTCTGCAAATTCATGAAAGTTCAGCTTCATAATCTTTGAAACAGCTTAGAAGTACTGAGAAACAGTAAATTTTAGTGTTTTGAACAATTCCAGTGTTGATCTCAGTGAAAGAAGTCAAAAATAAGACTAAGACGAAAAAAGCTTTCTCTCAGTGAAATAAGTCAAAAATGCACCACTGTGTAATTTTCTGCAAATTCATGAAAGTTCAGCTTCATAATCTTTGAAACAGCTTAGAAGTACTGAGAAGCAGTAAATTTTAGTGTTTTGAACAATTCCAGTGTTGATCTCAGTGAAAGAAGTCAAAAATAAGACTAAGACGAAAAAAGCTTTCTCTCAGTGAAATAAGTCAAAAATGCACCACTGTGTAATTTTCTGCAAATTCATGAAAGTTCAGCTTCATAATCTTTGAAACAGCTTAGAAGTACTGAGAAGCAGTAAATTTTAGTGTTTTGAACAATTCCAGTGTTGATCTCAGTGAAAGAAGTCAAAAATAAGACTAAGACGAAAAAAGCTTTCTCTCAGTGAAATAAGTCAAAAATGCACCACTGTGTAATTTTCTGCAAATTCATGAAAGTTCAGCTTCATAATCTTTGAAACAGCTTAGAAGTACTGAGAAGCAGTATATTTAATGTTTTGAACAATTCCAGTGTTGATCTCAGTGAAAGAAGTCAAAAATAAGACTAAGACGAAAAAGCTTTCTCTCAGTAAAATAAGTCAAAAATGCACCACTGTGTATTTTCTGCAAATTCATGAAAGTTCAGCTTCATAATCTTTGAAACAGCTTAGAAGTACTAAGAAGCAGTAAATTTTAGTGTTTTGAACAATTCCAGTGTTGATCTCAGTGAAAGAAGTCAAAAATAAGACTAAGACGAAAAAAGCTTTCTCTCAGTGAAATAAGTCAAAAATGCACCACTGTGTAATTTCTGCAAATTCATGAAAGTTCAGCTTCATAATCTTTGAAACAGCTTAGAAGTACTGAGAAGCAGTAAATTTTAGTGTTTTGAACAATTCAGTGTTGATCTCAGTGAAAGAAGTCAAAAATAAGACTAAGACGAAAAAAGCTTTCTCTCAGTGAAATAAGTCAAAAATGCACCACTGTGTAATTTTCTGCAAATTCATGAAAGTTCAGCTTCATAATCTTTGAAACAGCTTAGAAGTACTGAGAAGCAGTATATTTTAGTGTTTTGAACAATTCCAGTGTTGATCTCAGTGAAAGAAGTCAAAAATAAGACTAAGACGAAAAAAGCTTTCTCTCAGTGAAATAAGTCAAAAATGCACCACTGTGTAATTTTCTGCAAATTCATGAAAGTTCAGCTTCATAATCTTTGAAACAGCTTAGAAGTACTGAGAAACAGTAAATTTTAGTGTTTTGAACAATTCCAGTGTTGATCTCAGTGAAAGAAGTCAAAAATAAGACTAAGACGAAAAAAGCTTTCTCTCAGTGAAATAAGTCAAAAATGCACCACTGTGTAATTTTCTGCAAATTCATGAAAGTTCAGCTTCATAATCTTTGAAACAGCTTAGAAGTACTGAGAACAGTAAATTTTAGTGTTTGAACAATTCCAGTGTTGATCTCAGTGAAAGAAGTCAAAAATAAGACTAAGACGAAAAAAGCTTTCTCTCAGTGAAATAAGTCAAAAATGCACACTGTGTAATTTTCTGCAAATTCATGAAAGTTCAGCTTCATAATCTTTGAAACAGCTTAGAAGTACTGAGAAGCAGTAAATTTTAGTGTTTTGAACAATTCCAGTGTTGATCTCAGTGAAAGAAGTCAAAAATAAGACTAAGACGAAAAAAGCTTTCTCTCAGTGAAATAAGTCAAAAATGCACCACTGTGTAATTTTCTGCAAATTCATGAAAGTTCAGCTTCATAATCTTTGAAACAGCTTAGAAGTACTGAGAAGCAGTATATTTTAATGTTTTGAACAATTCCAGTTTGATCTCAGTGAAAGAAGTCAAAATAAGACTAAGACGAAAAAAGCTTTCTCTCAGTAAAATAAGTCAAAAATGCACCACTGTGTAATTTTCTGCAAATTCATGAAAGTTCAGCTTCATAATCTTTGAAACAGCTTAGAAGTACTGAGAAGCAGTAAATTTTAGTGTTTTGAACAATTCCAGTGTTGATCTCAGTGAAAGAAGTCAAAAATAAGACTAAGACGAAAAAGCTTCTCTCAGTGAAATAAGTCAAAAATGCACCACTGTGTAATTTTCTGCAAATTCATGAAAGTTCAGCTTCATAATCTTTGAAACAGCTTAGAAGTACTGAGAAGCAGTAATTTTAGTGTTTTGAACAATTCCAGTGTTGATCTCAGTGAAAGAAGTCAAAAATAAGACTAAGACGAAAAAAGCTTTCTCTCAGTGAAATAAGTCAAAAATGCACCACTGTGTAATTTTCTGCAAATTCATGAAAGTTCAGCTTCATAATCTTTGAAACAGCTTAGAAGTACTTAGAAGCAGTATATTTTAGTGTTTTGAACAATTCCAGTGTTGATCTCAGTGAAAGAAGTCAAAAATAAGACTAAGACGAAAAAAGCTTTCTCTCAGTGAAATAAGTCAAAAATGCACCACTGTGTAATTCTGCAAATTCATGAAAGTTCAGCTTCATAATCTTTGAAACAGCTTAGAAGTACTGAGAAACAGTAAATTTTAGTGTTTTGAACAATTCCAGTGTTGATCTCAGTGAAAGAAATCAAAAATAAGACTAAGACGAAAAAAGCTTTCTCTCAGTGAAATAAGTCAAAAATGCACCACTGTGTAATTTTCTGCAAATTCATGAAAGTTCAGCTTCATAATCTTGAAACAGCTTAGAAGTACTAAGAAAGCAGTAAATTTTAGTGTTTTGAACAATTCCAGTGTTGATCTCAGTGAAAGAAGTCAAAAATAAGACTAAGACGAAAAAAGCTTTCTCTCAGTGAAATAAGTCAAAAATGCACCACTGTGTAATTTTCTGCAAATTCATGAAAGTTCAGCTTCATAATCTTTGAAACAGCTTAGAAGTACTGAGAAGCAGTAAATTTTAGTGTTTTGAACAATTCCAGTGTTGATCTCAGTGAAAGAAGTCAAAAATAAGACTAAGACGAAAAAAGCTTTCTCTCAGTGAAATAAGTCAAAAATGCACCACTGTGTAATTTTCTGCAAATTCATGAAAGTTCAGCTTCATAATCTTTGAAACAGCTTAGAAGTACTGAGAAGCAGTATATTTTAGTGTTTTGAACAATTCCAGTGTTGATCTCAGTGAAAGAAGTCAAAAATAAGACTAAGACGAAAAAAGCTTCTCTCAGTGAAATAAGTCAAAATGCACCACTGTGTAATTTTCTGCAAATTCATGAAAGTTCAGCTTCATAATCTTTGAAACAGCTTAGAAGTACTGAGAAACAGTAAATTTTAGTGTTTTGAACAATTCCAGTGTTGATCTCAGTGAAAGAAGTCAAAAATAAGACTAAGACGAAAAAAGCTTTCTCTCAGTGAAATAAGTCAAAAATGCACCACTGTGTAATTTTCTGCAAATTCATGAAAGTTCAGCTTCATAATCTTTGAAACAGCTTAGAAGTACTGAGAAGCAGTAAATTTTAGTGTTTTGAACAATTCCAGTGTTGATCTCAGTGAAAGAAGTCAAAATAAGACTAAGACGAAAAAAACTTTCTCTCAGTGAAATAAGTCAAAAATGCACCACTGTGTAATTTTCTGCAAATTCATGAAAGTTCAGCTTCATAATCTTTGAAACAGCTTAGAAGTACTGAGAAGCAGTAAATTTTAGTGTTTTGAACAATTCCAGTTGATCTCAGTGAAAGAAGTCAAAAATAAGACTAAGACGAAAAAAGCTTTCTCTCAGTGAAATAAGTCAAAATGCACCACTGTGTAATTTTCTGCAAATTCATGAAAGTTCAGCTTCATAATCTTTGAAACAGCTTAGAAGTACTGAGAAGCAGTATATTTAATGTTTTGAACAATTCCAGTGTTGATCTCAGTGAAAGAAGTCAAAAATAAGACTAAGACGAAAAAAGCTTTCTCTCAGTAAAATAAGTCAAAAATGCACCACTGTGTAATTTTCTGCAAATTCATGAAAGTTCAGCTTCATAATCTTTGAAACAGCTTAGAAGTACTAAGAAGCAGTAAATTTTAGTGTTTTGAACAATTCCAGTGTTGATCTCAGTGAAAGAAGTCAAAAATAAGACTAAGACGAAAAAAGCTTTCTCTCAGTGAAATAAGTCAAAAATGCACCACTGTGTAATTTTCTGCAAATTCATGAAAGTTCAGCTTCATAATCTTTGAAACAGCTTAGAAGTACTGAGAAGCAGTAAATTTTAGTGTTTGAACAATTCCAGTGTTGATCTCAGTGAAAGAAGTCAAAAATAAGACTAAGACGAAAAAAGCTTTCTCTCAGTGAAATAAGTCAAAAATGCACCACTGTGTAATTTTCTGCAAATTCATTAAAGTTCAGCTTCATAATCTTTGAAACAGCTTAGAAGTACTGAGAAGCAGTATATTTTAGTGTTTTGAACAATTCCAGTGTTGATCTCAGTGAAAGAAGTCAAAAATAAGACTAAGACGAAAAAAGCTTTCTCTCAGTGAAATAAGTCAAAAATGCACCACTGTGTAATTTTTCTGCAAATTCATGAAAGTTCAGCTTCATAATCTTTGAAACAGCTTAGAAGTACTGAGAAGCAGTATATTTTAGTGTTTTGAACAATTCCAGTGTTGATCTCAGTGAAAAGAAGTCAAAATAAGACTAAGACGAAAAAAGCTTTCTCTCAGTGAAATAAGTCAAAAATGCACCACTGTGTAATTTTCTGCAAATTCATGAAAGTTCAGCTTCATAATCTTTGAAACAGCTTAGAAGTACTGAGAAACAGTAAATTTTAGTGTTTTGAACAATTCCAGTGTTGATCTCAGTGAAAGAAGTCAAAAATAGACTAAGACGAAAAAAGCTTTCTCTCAGTGAAATAAGTCAAAAATGCACCACTGTGTAATTTTCTGCAAATTCATGAAAGTTCAGCTTCATAATCTTTGAAACAGCTTAGAAGTACTGAGAAGCAGTAAATTTTAGTGTTTTTGACAATTCCAGTGTTGATCTCAGTGAAAGAAGTCAAAAATAAGACTAAGACGAAAAAAACTTTCTCTCAGTGAAATAAGTCAAAAATGCACCACTGTGTAATTTTCTGCAAATTCATGAAAGTTCAGCTTCATAATCTTTGAAACAGCTTAGAAGTACTGAGAAGCAGTAAATTTTAGTGTTTTGAACAATTCCAGTGTTGATCTCAGTGAAAGAAGTCAAAAATAAGACTAAGACGAAAAAAGCTTTCTCTCAGTGAAATAAGTCAAAATGCACCACTGTGTAATTTCTGCAAATTCATGAAAGTTCAGCTTCATAATCTTTGAAACAGCTTAGAAGTACTGAGAAGCAGTATATTTAATGTTTTGAACAATTCCAGTGTTGATCTCAGTGAAAGAAGTCAAAAATAAGACTAAGACGAAAAAGCTTTCTCTCAGTAAAATAAGTCAAAAATGCACCACTGTGTAATTTTCTGCAAATTCATGAAAGTTCAGCTTCATAATCTTTGAAACAGCTTAGAAGTACTAAGAAGCAGTAAATTTTAGTGTTTTGAACAATTCCAGTGTTGATCTCAGTGAAAGAAGTCAAAAATAAGACTAAGACGAAAAAAGCTTTCTCTCAGTGAAATAAGTCAAAAATGCACCACTGTGTAATTTTCTGCAAATTCATGAAAGTTCAGCTTCATAATCTTTGAAACAGCTTAGAAGTACTGAGAAGCAGTAAATTTTAGTGTTTTGAACAATTCCAGTGTTGATCTCAGTGAAAGAAGTCAAAAATAAGACTAAGACGAAAAAGCTTTCTCTCAGTGAAATAAGTCAAAAATGCACCACTGTGTAATTTCTGCAAATTCATGAAAGTTCAGCTTCATAATCTTTGAAACAGCTTAGAAGTACTGAGAAGCATATATTTTAGTGTTTTGAACAATTCCAGTGTTGATCTCAGTGAAAGAAGTCAAAATAAGACTAAGACGAAAAAGCTTTCCTCTCAGTGAAATAAGTCAAAATGCACCACTGTGTAATTTTCTGCAAATTCATGAAAGTTCAGCTTCATAATCTTTGAAACAGCTTAGAAGTACTGAGAAGCAGTAAATTTTAGTGTTTTGAACAATTCCAGTGTTGATCTCAGTGAAAGAAGTCAAAAATAAGACTAAGACGAAAAAAGCTTTCTCTCAGTGAAATAAGTCAAAAATGCACCACTGTGTAATTTTCTGCAAATTTATGAAAGTTCAGCTTCATAATCTTTGAAACAGCTTAGAAGTACTGAGAAGCAGTATATTTTAGTGTTTTGAACAATTCCAGTGTTGATCTCAGTGAAAGAAGTCAAAAATAAGACTAAGACGAAAAAAGCTTCTCTCAGTGAAATAAGTCAAAAATGCACCACTGTGTAATTTTCTGCAAATTCATGAAAGTTCAGCTTCATAATCTTTGAAACAGCTTAGAAGTACTGAGAAGCAGTAAATTTTAGTGTATTGAACAATTCCAGTGTTGATCTCAGTGAAAGAAGTCAAAAATAAGACTAAGACGAAAAAAGCTTTCTCTCAGTGAAATAAGTCAAAAATGCACCACTGTGTAATTTTCTGCAAATTCATGAAAGTTCAGCTTCATAATCTTTGAAACAGCTAGAAGTACTGAGAAGCAGTAAATTTTAGTGTTTTGAACAATTCCAGTGTTGATCTCAGTGAAAGAAGTCAAAAATAAGACTAAGACGAAAAAACTTTCTCTCAGTGAAATAAGTCAAAAATGCACCACTGTGTAAATTTTCTGCAAATTCATGAAAGTTCAGCTTCATAATCTTTGAAACAGCTTAGAAGTACTGAGAAGCAGTAAATTTAGTGTTTTGAACATTCCAGTGTTGATCTCAGTGAAAGAAGTCAAAAATAAGACTAAGACGAAAAAAGCTTTCTCTCAGTGAAATAAGTCAAAAAATGCACCACTGTGTAATTTTCTGCAAATTCATGAAAGTTCAGCTTCATAATCTTTGAACAGCTTAGAAGTACTGAGAAGCAGTATATTTTAATGTTTT
>NW_026562639.1:0-85469 GCF_027474105.1 Poeciliopsis prolifica
GCACTGCGTAAAGACATGAGTTGCGGTTCTGATGGGTCTGAGTTCAGACCTACAGGCGGAATGGTCCGAATCACCCTCTTTATCAGAGTGACAGCTGGAGTTTTAAATTTAACACGGAAGACCGACTTTGAGGTACACTTTTAGGAGTTCGAGCGGCTTGATGGTGAGTGCTCGTTGGCGCACTGCGTAAAGACATGCGTTGCGGTTTCCGATGGGTCCGAGTTCAAGACCCGGGTGAGGAACGGTCCGAAGCACCCTCTTTATCCAGAGTGATAGCTGGAGTTTTGAAGTTAAACACGGAAGATCGACTTTGGGTACTTTTAGGAGTTCGAGCAGTTTGATTGGTGAGTGCTCGGTTGGCGCACTGCGTAAAGACATGCGTTGTGGTTTTCGATGGGTCTGAGTTCAAGACCTGCAGTCGGAATGGTCCGAAGCACCCTCTTTATCCAGAGTGATAGCTGGAGTTTTGAAGTTAAACACGAGACCGACTTTGAGGTACTTTTAGGAGTTCGAGCAGTTTGATTGGTGCGTGCTCGGTTGGCGCACTGCGTAAAGACATGCGTTGCGGTTTTCCGATGGGTCTGAGTTCAAGACCTGCAGGCGGAATGGTCCGAAGCACCTCTTTATCCGAGTGATAGCTGGAGTTTTGAAGTTAACAACGGAAGACCGACTTTGAGGTACTTTTAGGAGTTTCGAGCAGTTTGATTGTGAGTGCTCGGTTGGCGCACTGCGTAAAGACATGCGTTGTGGTTCCGATGGGTCTGAGTTCAAGACCTTCAGTGGAATGGTCTGAAGCACCCTCTTTATCCAGAGTGACAGCTGGAGTTTTTAAAGTTAAACACGGAAGACCGACTTTGAGGTACTTTTTAGGAGTTTCGAGCGGCTTGATGTGTGAGTGCTCGGTTGGCGCACTGCGTAAAGACATGTGTTGCGGTTCCGATGGTCTGACTTCAAGACCCGGTGCGGACGGACGGAAGCACCCTCTTTATCCAGAGTGATAGCTGGAGTTTTGAAGTTAAACACGGAAGATCGACTTTGACGTACTTTTAGGAGTTCGAGCGGTTTGATGGGTGAGTGCTCGGTTGGCGCACTGCGTAAAGACATGCGTTGCGGTTTCGATGGGTCTGAGTTCAAGACCTTCAGGCGGAATGGTCTGAAGCCCCTCTTTATCCAGAGTGACAGCTGGAGTTTTTAACGTTAAACACGGAAGACCGACTTTGAGGAACTTTTAGGAGTTCGAGCGGCTTGATGGGTGAGTGCTCGGTTGGCGCACTGCGTAAAGACATGCGTTGCGGTTTCCGATGGGTCTGAGTTCAAGACCTGCAGGCGGAATTGTCCAAAGCACCCTCTTTATCCAAGAGTGACAGCTGGAGTTTTTAAAGTTAAACACGGAAGACCGACTTTGGTACTTTTAGGAGTTCGAGCGGCTTGATGGGTGAGTGCTCGGTTGGCGCACTGCGTAAAGACATGCGTTGCGGTTCCGATGGGTCTGAGTTCAAGACCTGCAGGCGGAATTGTCCAAAGCCCCTCTTTATCCAGAGTGACAGCTGGAGTTTTAAAGTTAAACACGGAAGACCGACTTTGAGGTACTTTTAGGAGTTCGAGCGTCTGATGGGTGAGTGCTCGGTTGGCGCACTGCGTAAAGACATGCGTTGTGGTTCCGATGGGTCCGAGTTCAAGACCCGGTGAGGAACGGTCCGAAGCACCCTCTTTATCAGAGTGATAGCTGGAGTTTTGAAGTTAAACACGGAAGATCGACTTTGAGGTACTTTTAGGAGTTCGAGCGGCTTGATGGGTGAGTGCTCGGTTGGTGCACTGCGAAAGACATGCGTTGCGGTTCCGATGGGTCTGAGTTCAAGACCTGCAGGCGGAATGGTCCGAAGCACCCTCTTTTATCCAGAGTGATAGCTGGAATTTTGAAGTTAAACACGGAAGACCGACTTTGAGGTACTTTTAGGAGTTCGAGCAGTTTGATGGTCAGTGCTCGGGCTGGCGCACTGCGTAAAGACATGCGTAGCGGTTCCGATGGGTCCTGAGTTCAAGACCTGCAGGCGGAACACTGCGAAGCATAGTCTGTATGCAGAGTGTCAGTGAGGGAGCCAACTCTCTACATGTGCTTTATTCCGCACATGTTAGGGAGCTTTACTCAGAGAGGTGGAAGTGGAGGGAGTTCAAGATCTTATGGAATTGTCTGCACCATACACTGCATCCAGAATGTACTATTGTAAATGTTGGAAAGAGAAGGAAGTTAAAGTTCTCAGTCCATGGGTGCAACATGGACAACGTTAGACTCTCACTGGGTCTAAAGTGAGAGTTCAAGACACGTGTGCGGAACTGTCTGAAGCACATCTTTATCCAGAGAGACAGCTGGACGTTTAAAGTTTAACATGGAAGACTAACTGTTCCGATGGGTCCTTGGGGTAACTTGTAAACTTCGAATGGAAAGGTGCTCAGTTTACGCAGTCCATAAGAGCAAACAAAAAAAAAAACAACTCTGAGGGACTCTCAGGCCCTGAGAGGCCTCTGAGGGACTCTCAGGCCCTGAGAGGCCCTCTGAGGGACTCTCAGGCCCTGAGAGGCCCTCTGAGGGACTCTCAGGCCCTGAGAGGCCCTCTGAGGGACTCTCAGGCCCTGAGAGGCCCTCTGAGGGACTCTCAGGAGAGGCCTCAGAGAGGCCCTCTGAGGGACTCTCAGGAGAGGCCTCAGAGAGGCCCTCTGAGGGACTCTCAGGAGAGGCCTCAGAGAGGCCCTCTGAGGGACTCTCAGGCCCTGAGAGGCCCTCTGAGGGACTCTCAGGCCCTGAGAGAGGCCCTCTGAGGACTCTCAGGCCCTGAGAGAGGCCCTCTGAGGACTCAGGCCCTGAGAGAGGCCCTCTGAGGGACTCTCAGGCCCTGGAGAGAGGCCCTCTGAGGGACTCTCAGGCCCTGAGAGAGGCCCTCTGAGGGACTCTCAGGCCCTGAGAGAGAGGCCCTCTGAGGGACTCTCAGGCCCTGAGAGGGGCCCTCTGAGGGACTCTCAGGCCCTGAGAGGGGCCCTCTGAGGGACTCTCAGGCCCTGAGAGGGCCCTCTGAGGGACTCTCAGGCCCTGAGAGGGGCCCTCTGAGGGACTCTCAGGCCCTGAGAGGGACTCTCAGAGGGACTCTCAGGCCCTGAGAGGGACTCTCAGAGGGACTCTCAGGCCCTGAGAGGGACTCTCAGAGGGACTCTCAGGCCCTGAGAGGGACTCTCAGAGGGACTCTCAGGCCCTGAGAGGGACTCTCAGAGGGGACTCTCAGGCCCTGAGAGGGACTCTCAGAGGGACTCTCAGGCCCTGAGAGGGACTCTCAGAGGGACTCTCAGGCCCTGAGAGGGACTCTCAGAGGGACTCTCAGGCCCTGAGAGGGACTCTCAGAGGGACTCTCAGGCCCTGAGAGGACTCTCAGAGGGACTCTCAGGCCCTGAGAGGGACTCTCAGAGGGACTCTCAGGCCCTGAGAGGCCCTCTGAGGGACTCTCAGGCCCTGAGAGGCCCTCTGAGGGACTCTCAGGCCCTGAGAGGCCCTGAAAAACACTCTCAGGCCCTGAGAGGCCCTGAAAAACACTCTCAGGCCCTGAGAGGCCCTCTGAGGGACTCTCAGGCCCTGAGAGGCCCTCTGAGGGACTCTCAGGCCCTGAGAGGCCCTCTGAGGGACTCTCAGGCCCTGAGAGGCCCTCTGAGGGACTCTCAGGCCCGAGAGCCCTCTGAGGGACTCTCAGGCCCTGAGAGGCCCTCTGAGGGACTCTCAGGCCCTGAGAGGCCCTCTGAGGGACTCTCAGGCCCTGAGAGGCCCTCTGAGGGACTCTCAGGCCCTGAGAGGCCCTCTGAGGGACTCTCAGGCCCTGAGAGGCCCTCTGAGGGACTCTCAGGCCCTGAGAGGCCCTCTGAGGGACTCTCAGGCCCTGAGAGGCCCTCTGAGGGACTCTCAGGCCCTGAGAGGCCCTCTGAGGGACTCTCAGGCCCTGAGAGGCCCTCTGAGGGACTCTCAGGCCCTGAGAGGCCCTCTGAGGGACTCTCAGGCCCTGAGAGGCCCTCTGAGGGACTCTCAGGCCCTGAGAGGCCCTCTGAGGGACTCTCAGGCCCTGAGAGGCCCTCTGAGGGACTCTCAGGCCCTGAGAGGCCCTCTGAGGGACTCTCTGAGGGACTCAAACTCGGAAGACCGACTTTGAGGTACTTTTAGGAGTTCGAGCTGCTTGATGGGTGAGTGCTCGGTTGGCGCACTGCGTAAAGACATGCGTTGCGGTTCCGATGGGTCCGAGTTCAAGACCCGGGTGAGGAACGGTCTGAAGCACCCTCTTTATCCAGAGTGACAGCTGGATTTCTAAAGTTAAACACGGAAGACCGACTTTGAGGTACTTTTAGGAGTTCGAGCGGCTTGATGGTTGAGTGCTCGGTTGGCGCACTGCGTAAAGACATGAGTTGCGGTTCTGATGGGTCTGAGTTCAAGACCTACAGGCGGAATGGTCCGAATCACCCTCTTTATCCAGAGTGACAGCTGGAGTTTTAAATTTAAACACGGAAGACCGCTTTGAGGTACTTTTAGGAGTTCGAGCGGCTTGATGGGTGAGTGCTCGGTTGGCGCACTGCGTAAAGACATGCGTGCGGTTCCGATGGGTCCGAGTTCAAGACCCGGGTGAGGATCGGTCCGAAGCACCCTCTTTATCCAGAGTGATAGCTGGAGTTTTGAAGTTAAACACGGAAGATCGACTTTGAGGTACTTTTAGGAGTTCGAGCAGTTTGATTGGTGAGTGCTCGGTTGGCGCACTGCGTAAAGACATGCGTTGTGGTTTCGATGGGTCTGAGTTCAAGACCTGCAGTCGGAATGGTCCGAAGCACCCTCTTTATCCAGAGTGATAGCTGGAGTTTTGAAGTTAAACACGGAAGACCGACTTTGAGGTACTTTTAGGAGTTCGAGCAGTTTGATTGGTGCGTGCTCGGTGGCGCACTGCGTAAAGACATGCGTTGCGGTTCCGATGGGTCTGAGTTCAGACCTGCAGGCGGAATGGTCCGAAGCACCCTCTTTATCAGAGTGATAGCTGGAGTTTGAAGTTAAACAGGAAGACCGACTTTGAGGTACTTTAGGAGTTCGAGCAGTTTGATTGGTGAGTGCTCGGTTGGCGCACTGCGTAAAGACATGCGTTGTGGTTCCGATGGGTCTGAGTTCAAGACCTTCAGGTGGAATGGTCTGAAGCACCCTCTTTATCCAGAGTGACAGCTGGAGTTTTAAAGTTAAACACGGAAGACCGACTTTGAGTACTTTTAGGAGTTCGAGCGGCTTGATGTGTGAGTGCTCGGTTGGCGCACTGCGTAAAGACATGTGTTGCGGTTCCGATGGGTCTGACTTCAAGACCCGGGTGCGGAACGGACGGAAGCACCCTCTTTATCCAGAGTGATAGCTGGAGTTTTGAAGTTAAACACGGAAGATCGACTTTGACGTACTTTTAGGAGTTCGAGCGGTTTGATGGGTGAGTGCTCGGTTGGCGCACTGCGTAAAGACATGCGTTGCGGTTTCGATGGGTCTGAGTTCAAGACCTTCAGGCGGAATGGTCTGAAGCACCCTCTTTATCCAGAGTGACAGCTGGAGTTTTAACGTTAAACACGGAAGACCGACTTTGAGGAACTTTTAGGAGTTCGAGAGGCTTGATGGGTGAGTGCTCGGTTGGCGCACTGCGTAAAGACATGCGTTGCGGTTCCGATGGGTCTGAGTTCAAGACCTGCAGGCGGAATTGTCCAAAGCACCCTCTTTATCCAGAGTGACAGCTGGAGTTTTTAAAGTTAAACACGGAAGACCGACTTTGAGGTACTTTTAGGAGTTCGAGCGGCTTGATGGGTGAGTGCTCGGTTGGCGCACTGCGTAAAGACATGCGTTGCGGTTCCGATGGGTCTGAGTTCAAGACCTGCAGGCGGAATTGTCCAAAGCACCCTCTTTATCCAGAGTGACAGCTGGAGTTTTAAATTTAAACACGGAAGACCGACTTGAGGTACTTTTAGGAGTTCGAGCGGCTTGATGGGTGAGTGCTCGGTTGGCGCACTGCGTAAAGACATGCGTTGCGGTTCCGATGGTTCCGAGTTCAAGACCCGGGTGAGGAACGGTCCGAAGCACCCTCTTTATCCAGAGTGATAGCTGGAGTTTTAAGTTAAACACGGAAGATCGACTTTGAGGTACTTTTAGGAGTTCGAGCAGTTTGATTGGTGAGTGCTCGGTTGGCGCACTGCGTAAAGACATGCGTTGTGGTTTCGATGGGTCTGAGTTCAAGACCTGCAGTCGGAATGGTCCGAAGCACCCTCTTTATCCAGAGTGATAGCTGGAGTTTTGAAGTTAAACACGGAAGACCGACTTTGAGGTACTTTTAGGAGTTCGAGCAGTTTTATTGGTGCGTGCTCGGTTGGCGCACTGCGTAAAGACATGCGTTGCGGTTGCGATGGGTCTGAGTTCAAGACCTGCAGGCGGAATGGTCCGAAGCACCCTCTTTATCCAGAGTGATAGCTGGAGTTTTGAAGTTAAACACGGAAGACCGACTTTGAGGTACTTTTAGGAGTTCGAGCAGTTTGATTGGTGAGTGCTCGGTTGGCGCACTGCGTAAAGACATGCGTTGTGGTTCCGATGGGTCTGAGTTCAAGACCTTCAGGTGGAATGGTCTGAAGCACCCTCTTTATCCAGAGTGACAGCTGGAGTTTTAAAGTTAAACACGGAAGACCGACTTTGAGGTACTTTTAGGAGTTCGAGCGGCTTGATGTGTGAGTGCTCGGTTGGCGCACTGCGTAAAGACATGTGTTGCGGTTCCGATGGGTCTGACTTCAAGACCCGGGTGCGGAACGGACGGAAGCACCCTCTTTATCCAGAGTGATAGCTGGAGTTTTGAAGTTAAACACGGAAGATCGACTTTGACGTACTTTTAGGAGTTCGAGCGTTTGATGGGTGAGTGCTCGGTTGGCGCACTGCGTAAGACATGCGTAGCGGTTCCGATGGGTCTGAGTTCAAGACCTGCAGGCGGAACACTGCGAAGCATAGTCTGTATGCAGAGTGTCAGTGAGGGAGCCAACTCTCTAACATGTGCTTTATTCCGCACATGTTAGGAGGCTTTACTCAGAGAGGTGGAAAGTGGAGGGAGTTCAAGATCTGCTTATGGAATTGTCTGCACCATACACTGCATCCAGAATGTACTATTGTAAATGTTGGAAAGAGAAGGAAGTTAAAGTTCTCAGTCCATGGGTGCAACAATGGACAACGTTAGACTCTCACTGGGTCTAAAGTGAGAGTTCAAGACACGTGTGCGGAACTGTCTGAAGCACACTCTTTATCCAGAGAGACAGCTGGACGTTTAAAGTTTAACATGGAAGACTAACTGTTCCGATGGTCCTTGGGGTACTTGTAGAACTTCGAATGGAAAGGTGCTCAGTTTACGCAGTCCATAAGAGCAACCAAAAAAAAAAACAACTCTGAGGGACTCTCAGGCCCTGAGAGGCCCTCTGAGGGACTCTCAGGCCCTGAGAGGCCCTCTGAGGGACTCTCAGGCCCTGAGAGGCCCTCTGAGGGACTCTCAGGCCCTGAGAGGCCCTCTGAGGGACTCTCAGGCCCTGAGAGGCCCTCTGAGGGACTCTCAGGCCCTGAGAGGCCCTCTGAGGGACTCTCAGGCCCTGAGAGGCCCTCTGAGGGACTCTCAGGCCCTGAGAGGCCCTCTGAGGGACTCTCAGGGCCCTGAGAGGCCCTCTGAGGGACTCTCAGGCCCTGAGAGGCCCTCTGAGGACTCTCAGGCCCTGAGAGGCCCTCTGAGGGACTCTCAGGCCCTGAGAGGCCCTCTGAGGGACTCTCAGGCCCTGAGAGGCCCTCTGAGGGACTCTCAGGCCCTGAGAGGCCCTCTGAGGGACTCTCAGGCCCTGAGAGGCCCTCTGAGGGACTCTCAGGCCCTGAGAGGCCCTCTGAGGGCCTCTCAGGCCCTCAGAGGCCCTCTGAGGGCCTCTCAGGCCCTGAGAGGCCCTCTGAGGGCCTCTCAGGCCCTGAGAGGCCCTCTGAGGGCCTCTCAGGCCCTGAGAGGCCCTCTGAGGGACTCTCAGGCCCTGAGAGGCCCTCTGAGGGACTCTCAGGCCCTGAGAGGCCTCTGAGGGACTCTCAGGCCCTGAGAGGCCCTCTGAGGGACTCTCAGGCCCTGAGAGGCCCTCTGAGGGACTCTCAGGCCCTGAGAGGCCCTCTGAGGACTCTCAGGCCCTGAGAGGCCCTCTGAGGGACTCTCAGGCCCTGAGAGGCCCTCTGAGGGACTCTCAGGCCCTGAGAGGCCCTCTGAGGGACTCTCAGGCCCTGAGAGGCCCTCTGAGGGACTCAAAACTCGGAAGACCGACTTTGAGGTACTTTTAGGAGTTCGAGCTGCTTGATGGGTGAGTGCTCGGTTGGCGCACTGCGTAAAGACATGCGTTGCGGTTCCGATGGGTCCGAGTTCAAGACCCGGGTGAGGAACGGTCTGAAGCACCCTCTTTATCCAGAGTGACAGCTGGATTTCTAAAGTTAAACACGGAAGACCGACTTTGAGGTACTTTTAGGAGTTCGAGCGGCTTGATGGTTGAGTGCTCGGTTGGCGCACTGCGTAAAGACATGAGTTGCGGTTCTGAGGGTCTGAGTTCAAGACCTACAGGCGGAATGGTCCGAATCACCCTCTTTATCCAGAGTGACAGCTGGAGTTTTAAATTTAAACGGAAGACCGACTTTGAGGTACTTTTAGGAGTTCGAGCGGCTTGATGGGTGAGTGCTCGGTTGGCGCACTGCGTAAAGACATGCGTTGCGGTTCCGATGGGTCCGAGTTCAAGACCCGGGTGAGGAACGGTCCGAAGCACCCTCTTTCTAGAGTGATAGCTGGAGTTTTGAAGTTAAACACGGAAGATCGACTTTGAGGTACTTTTAGGAGTTCGAGCAGTTTGATTGGTGATGCTCGGTTGGCGCACTGCGTAAAGACATGCGTTGTGGTTTCGATGGGTCTGAGTTCAAGACCTGCAGTCGGAATGGTCCGAAGCACCCTCTTTATCCAGAGTGATAGCTGGAGTTTTGAAGTTAAACACGGAAGACCGACTTTGAGGTACTTTTAGGAGTTCGAGCAGTTTGATTGGTGCGTGCTCGGTTGGCGCACTGCGTAAAGACATGCGTTGCGGTTCCGATGGGTCTGAGTTCAAGACCTGCAGGCGGAATGGTCCGAAGCACCCTCTTTATCCAGAGTGATAGCTGGAGTTTTGAAGTTAAACACGGAAGACCGACTTTGAGGTACTTTTAGGAGTTCGAGCAGTTTGATTGGTGAGTGCTCGGTTGGCGCACTGCGTAAAGACATGCGTTGTGGTTCCGATGGGTCTGAGTTCAAGACCTTCAGGTGGAATGGTCTGAAGCACCCTCTTTATCCAGAGTGACAGCTGGAGTTTTAAAGTTAAACACGGAAGACCGACTTTGAGGTACTTTTAGGAGTTCGAGCGGCTTGATGTGTGAGTGCTCGGTTGGCGCACTGCGTAAAGACATGTGTTGCGGTTCCGATGGGTCTGACTTCAAGACCCGGGTGCGGAACGGACGGAAGCACCCTCTTTATCCAGAGTGATAGCTGGAGTTTTGAAGTTAAACACGGAAGATCGACTTTGACGTACTTTTAGGAGTTTCGAGCGGTTTGATGGGTGAGTGCTCGGTTGGCGCACTGCGTAAAGACATGCGTTGCGGTTTCGATGGGTCTGAGTTCAAGACCTTCAGGCGGAATGGTCTGAAGCACCCTCTTTATCCAGAGTGACAGCTGGAGTTTTAACGTTAAACACGGAAGACCGACTTTGAGGAACTTTTAGGAGTTCGAGCGGCTTGATGGGTGAGTGCTCGGTTGGCGCACTGCGTAAAGACATGCGTTGCGGTTCCGATGGGTCTGAGTTCAAGACCTGCAGGCGGAATTGTCCAAAGCACCCTCTTTATCCAGAGTGACAGCTGGAGTTTTAAAGTTAAACACGGAAGACCGACTTTGAGGTACTTTTAGGAGTTCGAGCGGCTTGATGGTGAGTGCTCGGTTGGCGCACTGCGTAAAGACATGCGTTGCGGTTCCGATGGGTCTGAGTTCAAGACCTGCAGGCGGAATTGTCCAAAGCACCCTCTTTATCCAGAGTGACAGCTGGAGTTTTAAAGTTAAACACGGAAGACCGACTTTGAGGTACTTTTAGGAGTTCGAGCGTCTTGATGGGTGAGTGCTCGGTTGGCGCACTGCGTAAAGACATGCGTTGTGGTTCCGATGGGTCCGAGTTCAAGACCCGGGTGAGGAACGTCCGAAGCACCCTCTTTATCCAGAGTGATAGCTGGAGTTTTGAAGTTAAACACGGAAGATCGACTTTGAGGTACTTTTAGGAGTTCGAGCGGCTTGATGGTGAGTGCTCGGTTGGTGCACTGCGTAAAGACATGCGTTGCGGTTCCGATGGGTCTGAGTTCAAGACCTGCAGGCGGAATGGTCCGAAGCACCCTCTTTATCCAGAGTGATAGCTGGAATTTTGAAGTTAAACACGGAAGACCGACTTTGAGGTACTTTTAGGAGTTCGAGCAGTTTGATGGTCAGTGCTCGGCTGGCGCACTGCGTAAAGACATGCGTAGCGGTTCCGATGGGTCTGAGTTCAAGACCTGCAGGCGGAACACTGCGAAGCATAGTCTGTATGCAGAGTGTCAGTGAGGGAGCCAACTCTCTAACATGTGCTTTATTCCGCACATGTTAGGGAGGCTTTACTCAGAGAGGTGGAAAGTGGAGGAGTTCAAGATCTGCTTATGGAATTGTCTGCACCATACACTGCATCCAGAATGTACTATTGTAAATGTTGGAAAGAGAAGGAAGTTAAAGTTCTCAGTCCATGGGTGCAACAATGGACAACGTTAGACTCTCACTGGGTCTAAAGTGAGAGTTCAAGACACGTGTGCGGAACTGTCTGAAGCACACTCTTTATCCAGAGAGACAGCTGGACGTTTAAAGTTTAACATGGAAGACTAACTGTTCCGATGGTCCTTGGGGTACTTGTAGAACTTCGAATGGAAAGGTGCTCAGTTTACGCAGTCCATAAGAGCAACCAAAAAAAAAAACAACTCTGAGGGACTCTCAGGCCCTGAGAGGCCATCTGAGGGACTCTCAGGCCCTGAGAGGCCCTCTGAGGGACTCTCAGGCCCTGAGAGGCCCTCTGAGGGACTCTCAGGCCCTGAGAGGCCCTCTGAGGGACTCTCAGGCCCTGAGAGGCCCTCTGAGGGACTCTCAGGCCCTGAGAGGCCCTCTGAGGGACTCTCAGGCCCTGAGAGGCCCTCTGAGGGACTCTCAGGCCCTGAGAGGCCCTCTGAGGGACTCTCAGGCCCTGAGAGGCCCTCTGAGGGACTCTCAGGCCCTGAGAGGCCCTCTGAGGGACTCTCAGGCCCTGAGAGGCCCTCTGAGGGCCTCTCAGGCCCTGAGAGGCCCTCTGAGGGACTCTCAGGCCCTGAGAGGCCCTCTGAGGGACTCTCAGGCCCTGAGAGGCCCTCTGAGGGACTCTCAGGCCCTGAGAGGCCCTCTGAGGGACTCTCAGGCCCTGAGAGTCCCTCAGAGGGCCTCTCAGGCCCTGAGAGGCCCTCTGAGGGACTCTCAGGCCCTGAGAGGCCCTCTGAGGGACTCTCAGGCCCTGAGAGGCCCTCTGAGGGACTCTCAGGCCCTGAGAGGCCCTCTGAGGGACTCTCAGGCCCTGAGAGGCCCTCTGAGGGACTCTCAGGCCCTGAGAGGCCCTCTGAGGGACTCTCAGGCCCTGAGAGGCCCTCTGAGGGACTCTCAGGCCCTGAGAGGCCCTCTGAGGGACTCTCAGGCCCTGAGAGGCCCTCTGAGGGACTCTCAGGCCCTCTGAGGGACTCAAACTCGGAAGACCGACTTTGAGGTACTTTTAGGAGTTCGAGCTGCTTGATGGGTGAGTGCTCGGTTGGCGCACTGCGTAAAGACATGCGTTGCGGTTCCGATGGGTCCGAGTTCAAGACCCGGGTGAGGAACGGTCTGAAGCACCCTCTTTATCCAGAGTGACAGCTGGATTTCTAAAGTTAAACACGGAAGACCGACTTTGAGGTACTTTTAGGAGTTCGAGCGGCTTGATGGTTGAGTGCTCGGTTGGCGCACTGCGTAAAGACATGAGTTGCGGTTCTGATGGGTCTGAGTTCAAGACCTACAGGCGGAATGGTCCGAATCACCCTCTTTATCCAGAGTGACAGCTGGAGTTTTAAATTTAAACACGGAAGACCGACTTTGAGGTACTTTTAGGAGTTCGAGCGCTTGATGGGTGAGTGCTCGGTTGGCGCACTGCGTAAAGACATGCGTTGCGGTTCCGATGGGTCCGAGTTCAAGACCCGGGTGAGGAACGGTCCGAAGCACCCTCTTTATCCAGAGTGATAGCTGGAGTTTTGAAGTTAAACACGGAAGATCGACTTTGAGGTACTTTTAGGAGTTCGAGCAGTTTGATTGGTGAGTGCTCGGTTGGCGCACTGCGTAAAGACATGCGTTGTGGTTTCGATGGGTCTGAGTTCAAGACCTGCAGTCGGAATGGTCCGAAGCACCCTCTTTATCCAGAGTGATAGCTGGAGTTTTGAAGTTAAACACGGAAGACCGACTTTGAGGTACTTTTAGGAGTTCGAGCAGTTTGATTGGTGCGTGCTCGGTTGGCGCACTGCGTAAAGACATGCGTTGCGGTTCCGATGGGTCTGAGTTCAAGACCTGCAGGCGGAATGGTCCGAAGCACCCTCTTTATCCAGAGTGATAGCTGGAGTTTTGAAGTTAAACACGGAAGACCGACTTTGAGGTACTTTTAGGAGTTCGAGCAGTTTGATTGGTGAGTGCTCGGTTGGCGCACTGCGTAAAGACATGCGTTGTGGTTCCGATGGGTCTGAGTTCAAGACCTTCAGGTGGAATGGTCTGAAGCACCCTCTTTATCCAGAGTGACAGCTGGAGTTTTAAAGTTAAACACGGAAGACCGACTTTGAGGTACTTTTAGGAGTTCGAGCGGCTTGATGTGTGAGTGCTCGGTTGGCGCACTGCGTAAGACATGTGTTGCGGTTCCGATGGGTCTGACTTCAAGACCCGGGTGCGGAACGGACGGAAGCACCCTCTTTATCCAGAGTGATAGCTGGAGTTTTGAAGTTAAACACGGAAGATCGACTTTGACGTACTTTAGGAGTTCGAGCGGTTTGATGGGTGAGTGCTCGGTTGGCGCACTGCGTAAAGACATGCGTTGCGGTTTCGATGGGTCTGAGTTCAAGACCTTCAGGCGGAATGGTCTGAAGCACCCTCTTTATCCAGAGTGACAGCTGGAGTTTTAACGTTAAACACGGAAGACCGACTTTGAGGAACTTTTAGGAGTTCGAGCGGCTTGATGGTGAGTGCTCGGTTGGCGCACTGCGTAAAGACATGCGTTGCGGTTCCGATGGGTCTGAGTTCAAGACCTGCAGGCGGAATTGTCCAAAGCACCCTCTTTATCCAGAGTGACAGCTGGAGTTTTAAAGTTAAACACGGAAGACCGACTTTGAGGTACTTTTAGGAGTTCGAGCGGCTTGATGGGTGAGTGCTCGGTTGGCGCACTGCGTAAAGACATGCGTTGCGGTTCCGATGGGTCTGAGTTCAAGACCTGCAGGCGGAATTGTCCAAAGCACCCTCTTTATCCAGAGTGACAGCTGGAGTTTTAAAGTTAAACACGGAAGACCGACTTTGAGGTACTTTTAGGAGTTCGAGCGTCTTGATGGGTGAGTGCTCGGTTGGCGCACTGCGTAAAGACATGCGTTGTGGTTCCGATGGGTCCGAGTTCAAGACCCGGGTGAGGAACGGTCCGAAGCACCCTCTTTATCCAGAGTGATAGCTGGAGTTTTGAAGTTAAACACGGAAGATCGACTTTGAGGTACTTTTAGGAGTTCGAGCGGCTTGATGGGTGAGTGCTCGGTTGGTGCACTGCGTAAAGACATGCGTTGCGGTTCCGATGGGTCTGAGTTCAAGACCTGCAGGCGGAATGGTCCGAAGCACCCTCTTTATCCAGAGTGATAGCTGGAATTTTGAAGTTAAACACGGAAGACCGACTTTGAGGTACTTTTAGGAGTTCGAGCAGTTTGATGGTCAGTGCTCGGCTGGCGCACTGCGTAAAGACATGCGTAGCGGTTCCGATGGGTCTGAGTTCAAGACCTGCAGGCGGAACACTGCGAAGCATAGTCTGTATGCAGAGTGTCAGTGAGGGAGCCAACTCTCTAACATGTGCTTTATTCCGCACATGTTAGGGAGGCTTTACTCAGAGAGGTGGAAAGTGGAGGGAGTTCAAGATCTGCTTATGGAATTGTCTGCACCATACACTGCATCCAGAATGTACTATTGTAAATGTTGGAAAGAGAAGGAAGTTAAAGTTCTCAGTCCATGGGTGCAACAATGGACAACGTTAGTTCTCTTTAAAAGGTTTTGATGCCATTCAATTTCAAATAAACAAACTGGGGAGGAAAAATGAGAAACACTTTTTGCAGTGTTTTGGTACTGCTGGAGAAGTTTTTCTGTTTCCCTTAAACAGCTGATAAACCGTCGCTACAGGAATTTAAATCAGCAGCGATTCTTGCGTCAGTAGTGAGAATCCAAAAGCAGAAAATGCTCACTTCTGGAAAATGCCTCAAACAAAGCATGTAAAATATCCGACTCTACATTATTTCCACATAAAAGCCATAAAACACTTGCTACAAAATATATTTGATATCCTGCTTGTGCATCCACCTTTCTGCCCATTTCAAAAATTGCTACTTCAGTTGTTTGTGGCATCAAAAGTCAAATTACGGTGTCCCAGAAGGCTTAAGTAAATGCAAAAGCCACAACACAACAAGAAAACGTTACAAAGCAACAACAAAGAGTCAAGTTATGTCAACATGTTTCATAACTTGAACTGATGCGTTTTGTTGTGAGGATTATTTGTGATTTTGTGTTGTTTTCTTGTTTGTGTTGGTTTGTTGATTCCTTTCTTAGCCTCAGTAATTAGCAGCTTTACCAGTTCAAAAAATAAATTGGTACCGACAACAACATCTTCTGTGTAAGATTTCAGGAAAATATGTACTTATTCTCAACAAAAACACAAATTAAAGAAATTAACGTTGGTCTCTAAAGGCTGAAGACCTTTTAAACACTGAATGCAGCTGATTTAGATGAAACAGAATATCTTTATGTCACCACATAAAACCTTGACTGCCTTTTCAAACTATAAAACTGTTTGCATCAATTTTGTACACAGAATGTACCGCAGGCTTACAGAAAACATATTTTGCATCCATGTGGCTGTATTTTATTTTTTTTTCCATTTGCAGAAATAAACTCCCAGAAAACTTGTGATGGGCAGATTTCTGGCAGCAGCAACATGTTGCATCAGTTTAGAGACTGGAGAGTAATAGACCTGTGTGTCATTAAACAGCCCATTGAACTGGCTAATAATATGACTTACATGATGGAGGCCAAACACTGAATGCCAGTTAGCTTCTCATTCAGTCTCTTTCAGAGTTTGTTGGCAGACGTTGGCTCTTCTGACTGAAAAATACTGCCAGGACAAATTATTACACTGTTCTCTAACCTCCTGGTCTCCGATGACCAGATGTCTTCAGAAGAACCATGAGCTGCAGGTCGGCGAGACACCTTGGTGTGAATAACGCATAGAATGACTCGGCGTTTTTCCTCGGGCATATTGTGTAAAAATTTAAAACCAAACGTCAGCGACGAGTTTGGAAGCAGCCGCAGCTCATGATTGTTTTAGTTAGATTATTGACGAATTGACAGATTTTTAATGATTTGAAAGCAGAAATAAACAAATAATTCAATTCCTTTTTTAAATAAAATAAACAAGAATTAGTAAAGTAGATTTCTTTAAAAAATCTACATGAGGCCTCTTGATGAAACCATATTTACAGACAAGACTAAAATTATAACAAGGTCAAAAACTTCATCAAAGAAATCAGAAGAAAAACTTTTCAGTAGCTAATGGATATAACCAAGCTTGTGTATGAACAAGAGGTCTCACTTCAATAGAAATCTTTCATTGAATTCAAACTGTGGTTCAGGACAAATTTAAAGTTATTTTGTGAAGATTTCAATCAGTAAACTTGTGATTCACAGCCACAAACTAATCCAACTGACTGAAGTTGGTTTTTTAAATGCAGATAAGAAATCGGATGCTAAGCTGATAAGGAAAAGTGATTTATTTCCTGTGAATACTTTTATAGTATTTATTAATGGTTTTCTAACCTGGAGTTCAAATCCAAAAGCAGATGATTAGAAAATAAATGTTTTCCTCGAATGGATATAAAAAAACATTTTTAACAGAATAATTCAGTCGGTGCGTTTAGCTCTTCCTGATGCGCTGAAGCTGCCAAATGTTTTAAATATTTACCGACATGATTTATTTTCGTCACATTTTACAGACCATCTGGTGTCGCGCACAAACTGGACAAACTGGGGAGCAACTTTACACCAACTGTCACTTAAAATACAGGAAACTATAACTGACTGAGTGGTGATAATTAGCACTCTCTACTACAACATATGGACATAAATATAGGTATGAAAATAACGCACTGCATTTGCACAAAAGGTCAAAGTATATTTAGATAAGTGATTAATCACAAAAAATGAACATGTTGTCTCTGTGGAAATATTAGATGTATGCGATTTCTCATTTAAATAAAATACTTTGAGGATTATTAATAAGCACAGACAAGAAGCAACACTTTATGTTTGGACTCTAAAGTTTTGTGCTTATTTTTATGATAACTATTTCTCAGGCTTTTAATGTCTATTCCTGAAGATAAAATCAGAATGCATTAACAATAAATTTGTTTCTCAGGACATAAATTACATACAAATACACAATAAATAAAATCAATCTCCACAACTTTCACTTTGCATAATATTTTCCAAAGGTAAATTTTTGTGTACAGAAACTTCAAAATCAATTTTATTTGTGATTTTAGTTGCAAGTGGTTTTTATTTCTGTTTTATTGATTGTTTTTGGCTTTATTTTGTATATTCAAAGTATCTTGCAAACTTTCTTTACTATCCTTTTACCAATATATTATTTGAAAATAGTTTCAAAATATTTATGTTTAGTGCAATAATTATTGGGGCAATTTAACATCCTGCAAAAGCTGTAACCATGACAGAACTATGAATACAAAATCAGCAAACATCTGGTATATTTACAGCTGAATATTTGATCAAATCAGGGGATTTGAGATCTTGTTGCCTACTTCCTGTTGCCAAACAGGTACTATTAATTCATTTCTAGATATTTAAGATCTGGGATTGATCAATCAAGTTTATTAATAAAGCACATTTCAGCTTTAAAGTCACAAAAACATAATGAAGAACAATTATGAAACAAGACATAAACATTAGATTTAGTCACATACTTTGATCGATGCTCTATTTATTACCAAGTTAACTACGATTTAAACAAACTCAGTGTTTTAAACATAGAAGCTGAACATATCATTTTAGATACTTTTATTTCCTAAATAAATGAAATCAATTTAAAAGTGCTTTTTTGGTTGTTTTCTTTGTTGAAATAATAATGGGATGATAATAAAAACAGACGGCGTTTTCTGCAGCGTTTGTTGATAACAGTGAAATGGACTCTAGAAGGTCAGTGAGCTTTGCCAGCACTTTGTGGCTGGAGGAGGAAACGGAGAGGAAATGGAGAGGAAATGGAGGATCCTCCTGCCGGCCCGTCTGACCCAGTGAGATTAGCAGCAGTGGAATGGCGTCGTCCATTTCTCTAATAAGACAGAAAGGCTACGACCCAAACCAACAACAAACACAAGAAAAGCCTTTTTATCAAACACTCACAAACCTCCTAACTAGAAATGTCCTCACAATGACACAACCGGAAATAATAATATTAGTCTCTTAATTATTGTCGACTTCTTTGCTCATTCTGATGAGAAAGGTGGCACTGATTAGTAAATGTGAAAACCATGAACACGTTTACTCTGCGTTTTGAGTTATTTACAGATTCGTATTCCAATGATGTGAAACAATCAAAAAAGAATATTTTGTTCTTTACTCGATTTGTAATTTAGAAGCACAATAAGAGAAAAATAAACTTGAGCAGAAATAAAAATCCTCTTCTGCGCCACTAGATATAAAAATAATCCACCAATTTCTATCAACTATAATTTTCTGTTTTTTAAAATGAATTTAATTGAATAATTTTTAATTAAATAAAAATAACAATAACTGCTGATGTAGCAGAGGGTTATAAGCAAACAACGTTCTAAAAACAAACCAACTGAGACTCGTTTGTGACATTGAGCTGTTCAAAAGAATCACATCGTTCATGTTGCGGATCACTAGGGGGGGCCTCTGGGAACCACACTGTTTGTCTTGGCTTCAAATCCCGGCATCCTAAGACCTAAATGCCCCTGCTGATCCCTGATGGGGGGTAAATTGCCTGCCATCGGGGCGCTCTGGCTGACTTTGTTGGTACAACAGCGCAGATGATTTCTTGTTGCATATTTGGCTCATTTGCAAAGCGATGGAGCGCGATCAGAGATGCAGAAGTGCCTGCACTGGAAGGGAAAACACGAGTGCACTTCGACTGGAGCCTGAACAAGAGACGCTCCCTCAGTAGTGGAAAAAAGAGGCAAATCTGCCAATTCAATTGGTGAATCGAGAAAGGAGTAACCTCCAGTCATGTATTCAGTGCTTGTTTTGTCCTGATCTCTTGAGGAAAGGAAATGAGGTTGAAGTGTCCAAGGCTGTTTGCTTATTCATACATTTAAGTGTTCCTTATTTAATTAACTAATTTATTCAGGAATCCTTTAAATTAAATATGCAATAACTATTTTTTTTTTGTTGCCACATGAGATTTTCTTTCCTGGTAAAAAGCAGCAACATGGATATGAGTGTAAAATTTTCCAAACAGGCAGTTTCATATTCCAAAACTGGTTGTTGACCTTCTGTCTTACAGGGTGTGAGTGAATAATGAGCTCTCTGGAGAGCAGCGTGTGAAGAATACATCTGTTAAATGTTCATTCACATCTCCAGAGCGAGGAAGAGAGGGAGGCCGATCCCGCTCCGTTTTAGGATTAGTCATTCATCCTAACAATTTCTGTGGTTTAAAAAACTCCCAAAGAATCGATCTGCACTTTACTACTGCAAACACTCGATGTTTTCCTGCGTTTAGAGGGAATACAAAACATTTCTTGGATTCTTAGAGACATACAAGAACAAATACCAGTCCAAAGAAACCATCATACTTCTGCTACCGTGCTTTGAATGTGCGTTTTAATCAAACTCCGGTTCTCTTGAGGATGAGCAGTGAAACTCTAAAAAAGCCAAATCTGATCCGCCTGAAAGCCTCAGTTTGGTTGAAACTCTGATGCGGTTAATCAAACAGCGCAGGGCATTCTGGGTGTCTCTGTTGTCATGGTAGAGCGAACCCCTGAAGAACAATATTCATAACTACTATCATCAAATAGCATGAAATATTTCAGAACGTACAGCGGTCATGATTTGTTGAATTTTAACAGCGGTAATTATGCAATATTGAATTATTGACCAGCATAAAAGAGAAATTTGCTTCGTCCCCTCTTGCATCTTGACTGAAACCAAACTGTTTATCAATTTATATCCAGGGAGAAATTTATATATTTTACATATAAAAACATCAGCAACTTTCTCAGCTTTAGTTTAAGGTATATTTTGTAGAAATCAGGTAAGAAATAAGAGCATTTTGACCATTTTGTGACAGATTCCTGCTCACTGGGACAGTCTGGGTTTATGGACATGACTCAGTGACTCAGTAATGGCCGCCTGCTGGAGCATCGTTAGCATTAGCGGCTAATAGGCAATGTCCAAGCCAATAATTGATATCAATGAAGACACCAATCCAAATTAATTTCCAGGTTTTAGTATTTGCTGCTATTTAGATATCTCATATTTTCACATGTCTCTCTGGTCAAAAAAAGTTACAAAAATATAATTTTTAAATTTTCTTGCTAAGTTTTTTTGCCATTTAAGCAAATAGAAACATTTTTGGTGATTCTAAAACCAAAAATAAAAAACATTTAATCTGAATTATATTCAGATAGCAGGAAAAAACATTTTTTTCAAACTTAATTACAGAAATATACTTTGTACATTTCCAAACCTTAAAATCACCCAATTGAAATTCCATAGCCTGATTAATATTTTTTGAAATTTGGCTTACAGATACTTCCTAATCCATTTTATCTACGGTTTGGGTTCTAAAAATTCACCTTTTATTTTGGATATTTAAAATGTTTTCCAGGTCCAGTAATAATATCATTCATAACATGCATTATTATGACTTTATTGGTTGAAAACGATCTCAAAATGATCATTTCTGTTTTATGATGGGAGGCATCAAGAGGTCCAGCAACAGAACTACACGTCTGATGACCCAATTGAATTATCCACAGTAATTGTGCTTAATTGTAATTGGAGGTCATGATTTAGATGAATAGGTCCAATGATTCAGGCAGTTCAAGTGCAGCAAATGTATCCGCTGAGGTCTGACTGAGGTTAATGACATATGGCAAACACTCACACTGCACTGCAGCGCTCCTTCACCACAGGGCGCCGCTTCCTGCAGGTAGCATTTCTAAAGACGGGAATAAAATCACTTTAAAGGCCACCGGCCTCCTGCTGCTTTGGAAAGATTCCATTTTATATTTTAGAGTAATTTCAATGCCCACCAGTGTCATTTGAAATGATCCCGTTCACGTATGAGCGACGGTCCAAGAGGGAAAAATAGAGCTGCAGTTACTGGGAAGGAAGGTTGTTTTACAGACAATCTCAGCCAGTAACTGTGCAGCTGTGCTGGTTTGTGTGGGCGGCTCTAAGATAAGTTGCAGAGGTTTATCTGTCCAGGTGCTATCAAACAGTTCAAGCGAAAACACAGATTTAAAGATGCATCTGTCTCCCATAAAACGCATCACTGCTGCCTGCTTTCCCCTTAATGTTTAAGGAAAATTTTAAGCAGAAAATAAGAACTGAGAAAAATAATTTTACTGGATTTTATTGACAGATGTTTGGCATTTTGTACTATAGAAATGTTATTTTCTTAGTTTTCTGAGTTACAAGCAGCCAAAATACCAATGAAAGATTCATACAAATTTTCACAAGCTGTTGATGTACAATGTCACAATAACAACACTTGCTGGACGATAAATTATCCCAGGCTTATTTCAATAGACTATATTGTTGCCATTAAATTCAAGCAATATTATGGAATAATAATTCAAGATTGCATTTTCAAAACCTACAATTCTTAAGAATATTTAACACTGGAACTGGAAAACATTTTAAAAAAGAAATAAACTAAATAACAGATAAAGTGAAGTATGTTTTTTTAAGGGCTTGTTGGGACCATTAAAGTCTTAAATTGAAACATTAAAGTCTTAAATTGTCCAGTTTTTGGTAGAAAAAGGAAATAAAGACAATAAACTATACAAATCCAAAAGATTGAGTTTGTTTTCATTTGTCGTAGGATTAATTTATTTATTCAGACTAAGTACTTAAACATCCAGAGATTAAAATTCCTAAATTTTGGTCAGACTTTGATGCAGGTATTAATTTTGATTTAAATGCAGCAAATGTTTTGAAATAGTTCTTCATTTATTTGAAATATGCCTTTCTTTCTACAATGTGTTACTACTTTATTTTGAGAAATCATCATCATCATCATCATCGCAGCAGCGTAAATTATGTAATCACAGTAAAAAGTAGCCGCCCAATAAATTATTCAAGAAAGTGAAGTGAAAAACTATTTCCTATAAAGTTCTATGTAACAATCAGAAGGAACAAAATATGAAGTTAAATTGAAATTTTCATAAAATTACTTGAGTAAAAGTAAAAAGTACAGCAGAGTAAAAAAATACTCCAATAAATGTGAGTAAATGTAACGAGTTACTGCACATAAAACTCTCCCCAGTTTTGTTCCCTCGTCAAACATGGACGCCCGTTTCTATGGCAATAAAATCAACGCCTGATCTTCCCACACTGGCAGCTTCAACACCAGCCGCACGGTTCAGCTCAATCGTCTGCGTAGAGGATAGCGCCCGCTTGCCCTGGGCGACCCCCTTACATCCGATCACAGCTGGCGACGGCAGCGAGCATCTGGCTTTGTCACATTAACCGTGACCCCAGTGACCCCGGGGCGGCGAGGCGGCGCAGCCCAGGAGCAGCGAGCGCCGAGATCGGGACGGGAAATGAGGCGAAGAGGACAGAGTCTGCGACGGGACGCTAGCGTGTGTTGACCTCCGCCAACTGAAGCAGATGTTTCAGCAGATTCAGTGACTTGTTCACACTCAGGAAGTGGAGTCGAACAAATGGACTCAGGTGAAGCATCAGATCACGCCAAGCATCAGCTTTAAAACTCAACACAGGAAAATCAGAAGAGCTGGTGTAACTCTACAAATAAAACTCATTCAAACTTCAAATGACAGAGAAGAAATTAGTTTAAGAGGAATTTAGAACAACAAGGAACAAACACATGAAACACATGAGCATTACGACAAAGGAAGGAAGAATAAAGGAGGAAACATGAAGGGAAGGAAAGCAAGGAGAAAGGAAGAAAGGGAGGAAACAAGAAAGGAAGGAAGGGAGACAACAGAAAAAAAGGAAATGGGAAAGAAAGGAAACAATAAAGAAAAAAGATAGGAAACAAGTCCGGAATTGAGGAAACGACAGGAAGGGAAGGAGGACAGGAAAGGAAAGAAACAAGAAAGGAAGGGAGGAAACAAGAAAAGAAGGAAGTGAGAAAGGAGAGGAAACAAATGCTCATTACCAGGTGGAGTAGATTTATGTCTCGTTCTGTCACAATATTTAATTTTGCTGAACAATAAAAGATCCCGGTAATTATCACGATAAACAATAATATTGTTGTTTTGACACCATTTCTAAGAAATAAGTTGGTATAATTTCACCCTCTCAAACTTAATTTAGCAAACATATTGGAAAATAAAACATGGCAACCAAAGAAAACAGAAATAAAACTATCATTATATATTATTATTTATAAGAATGTGAATAATTTCTGACTGTTACATCTCTTGTCTTTTTTTGGTGAGCTTTTCTGTCTTTAGAGTGCATCTATAAATCTGAAATCATGAGTAAAACCATCACTGAAGAAAGTATTTCTGAATACAGACGACAATAAAATGTGTTTACATTTCCACTTACAGGTCATTTTGTCCTTCAAACAAATTTGTTTTTGAGCTGAACTGTCGGATTAAATGCCAGATTAATATATGTGAAAGTTTCTGAGTGATTTTTCATGGTCTCATTATTTCACACCCATTTAACAGTAGAGGTATTTGCAGCCTAAAACATGTTTCCACTCATTTGAGTTCAGAAAGAGGCCACATTGGGGATATTTTAGATTTTATGATGCGCTGAACATTTACAAGCCTGGAAGCTGCTGTGCAGGAAACATCCCTCAAATCATCAGAAGATCCTCGGCTGATAAACAGGAAGATGATTGAGATATTCCTGGATTTCTGTTATAGATACATATAGTAGATATTTCTTCTGGTTTAAGTCCTGAAAATTGTTTTGATCCAATGCATTGGTTCCTTAAACGGCATAATGTCTGTTTCTATTTTCAAATCACATATTTGCATATTTAAAACACATTTAGGGATAAAAACGTAAAAAAAAAAGTGACAGATGTTCCACTTTGTAGTTCAGTTTGTCACTTTAAACTTCAAACTTGACTAAATCAGGCCAAGTTTAACCCAAAATGTTCCCTCCAAAGAGCTAAAAATAAAAGCAAATCTGCTTTTGTGGTGCATTTGCACAGGCTGACTCGTCACCATATTGGTGTGTAATATCTAAATATGCTACTGCAAGATTTCATTAGGACTTAAACATAAAGTGGAAACGATAAGTACGTTTGTGAAGCTGAGAGACATATGGGAGGGAGGCTGGTCTCCAGCTGTACTGATTCATGTAAATTATAAACATTTACAGCCATTCTGTCGGTGCAGAGCATCAGTGATTATTCTTAAATAGCATCTGTCACCTTTTCAGGGAGTGGACACATCCTTTTCAAGCAGAATGCATCTAAAGTAACTGTGTCCAGGGGTCGAATTAAAGTTATTTAGTCGTCTGTTGAGTAGTCTATTCCATTTCCACGTCACCTCCCAAGGTGACAGCCTGATATCCTATAATACACTTTCATGTTGTTTTGATGAAGGAGTAGAAAGAAAGGGTGGCACAGCGTAATGGCTGCTGTGTTTGCTTTGTCCTCTCCTAATACTCTATAGTGCTTTTTTCTGACACAACCTGCCATTACAGCCTCTCTAATCTGATTTGCTGAGCGCGAGCGCCAAATTCAGGGATCCCATCTCCGCTAGTGAGAGAAGGGAAGACGTCGGAAGCCTGTTTTGGACAGGCAGCTGAAATAACAGTGATCACTCCTGACAGCAGCACATGAGTGGAGACCGCTCTCACATTTTGCACAGCTCTCAAATGTCATTTCACCTTCCCCGTGCACGCTAAAAGGCGGCGGGTTCATCCGTCTTCCACGCTGGCAGGCTGGAGCCGTTTGCACAGAGTCTTTGGATGAAACGGAGCGCAAAGGCAAATCACACAGAAATACACTAATATGCTAATGATAGACAAGACGTCTCGCTCCACGGGCTCGGATAACCAGGACGGGATTGGTTAATAATAAAGGGCAAATTGGTGTGAGAAGCAACAAAACAATCGTCAACTGCTACATGACACAAGCTAATCTGCTTTTTGCATGTGTTGAAATGTTAACTAGATCAGTAGGAGACGGGAGCTTCTCCCAAAGCCCACAGAAATGATCAAAAATGACATTAAGATGATCAAATACTGAGAAATTATACTTCAAAAACAAAAGAATTTTTGGTCTAGTTTCTAATACAAATATACTAGTAAATTCATCAACATATAAGACTCATTTCTTTTTGGTGAACTGTAAAGTAATGTTTATAATTTACTCAAATAAAGTGACACTTAAACTTATTTAAAAAAAAAGAAATGCATTTCATTTTTCTATAAGTGACATAATCTGCCAGTGAAACTAGTTCTTCGTCAATATTAAGGAATTATTGACTAGGGAAAAAAAGCTCTTATATGATGATTTAAAGTTAGTTGTAAGTTAGTTCTGTCTTATTTTAAATATGCTAATAGTGTGTATGTAGCAAATGTGCTTGTTTTGAATTACTGACCATAAGAAAAGCCTATTATTAGTCTTAACACATTGAATCAATGTGCGTTGATGCATATTCCTCCCTTCAACCAACAGAACATCCTTTCATGTTAATCCATGCAGGTGATTGATACAGCAAAGAAGCAGACAAAGATAAGTGGATCAGGATCAATCATTGTTTCCTTCATATGGACCCTGAAAGCGGTGGGTTCACGTCGGCTCTGGCCATCATGGTGACACGCCGTCCTTCTGAAGGACAAACACTCCCTCACAGGACTGCTCCATCACATAACCCTGTCAATTACTGCAGCAGATTGCCTTAACATAGAGAAATCTAATTAATTTTTCAGGTACAAAAATTCAGTGATACCCACAAGTGAAATGATTGTCTGACATGTAATAAAATAAAGGGCCTAACGACTGTATTCATGGTCTTATCTACCATCTGCTGCACTGATAGTGTTGCCTCTTTGTGACGGTTAATTATCTCCTGAACACCGTCAGAAATGAATGAGAAACTGCAGCTGCTTTAATGATTTTAAAATGAATAGAGTAAAAATAGAATTAAAAATTGAGTATCTTTATATTCATCTCATTTATTAGTCCACTGTGAAGACATGAATCTAGATTTACTGGTGCAACAATGTCTACCCACAATGACTATTCCTAAATCTTTAAACAAGAAAAATGATTGTATCCAAGGGTAAATGACATTATGTCTTATGTCTTTTCTACAAGAAAAGTCAAATTACAGATGACATAATGGCAAGACCAATGGACAGAAGACAAGAAGACAAATGGACCAATGGGATGATGGAAAGATAAATGGACCAATGGGATGATGGAAAGACAAATGGACCAATAGGATGATGGAAAGACAAATGGACCAATGGGATGATGGAAAGACAAATGGATCAATAGAATGATGGAATGACCAATTGATGGCTAGAGTGAGGCATAGACCAATGGATGGATGGAATGAGGGAAAGTTGAACGGATGGACAGAGAGACACGATCAGTGGTTTTAACAGCTGGTTAAGGAGCCTCAAATTGAGAATCTGAGAGGAAAACAAAGTATATTTTCACAAACTCCAGACCGACATGCTATGCTAGCTTCCTCTAAGGCCACAGCCCAGATTTCTGACATTGTTGACACCACTCCAGCTTCGTCAACTACACAACCAGCAGCAGGATACTTACTTCATAGAACATCAGCTCTGTAGCTGTACCACAAATATAATCCATTAATCAACCCAGAAATACTCCTCCAACCCTGAAGTCTGACAGGAAAAATGTTGAAAACCACAATAAGCTGCCGATTCAGTGAAGGCAGAACCCCGATTGTAGATTTGAATACAGATATCTCATCTTAGCTGGATGCTTCCCCTTTGATAGTCTCTTGCATATTCATTAATCGTGATCTCCACCAGAAGGTTATTATCCATAAATGTCACTCTCTAATTAATTAATCCTGTCTACTGGTTTCTCTCCCTGCCTCATTAACGACTCAAGTCTAGCTGATTGTATTCATATTCATGGGTCCAAATATACAGCTCTATTTCAGATTCAGATGCCAGAATATTTCACTTCATTAGCAGCAGGAAACGCCGCGGGGCCATTTGACAGGCAGGATCTGAATCCTGAGTTTCCTGTCAGCGGCGAGCGCAGAAATCAGCTTGTTTGGGTCGTTGCCATAATGAGCGAACACATGGCTCTGGAGTCAGAAGTGCGGGGCCGCCTCAGTCACTCAGGCAAAGTTTGAGCACATTCCAGTGAGAATCACCTTCTATGGGTAATGCGGTCCAAGGAGACAATCATGGGGTAATTTTGTGCTGTTTAGCAAATTGATTTTTAAAGCCACCCCCAGAGGCACATCTATTACCGCCGGTTTGAGTTTTAATAAAAATCCAATATAAATTTGCACAAAGCCAAGAGGAGCAACTCTGGCGCATTAGCCTAATAGAGAAGAATACCACAACTCAAGGAAGCGGTTTGCAAATAGTTTGACATTTACTCTGCTATACACTTCATTATTATTAAGGGAAATTTTTGTCGCAAGGTTCTGCGCTGCAAATATTAAAAACCTATAGGCTTAAATATAAGTTTAAGCCTACAAACTGTATATATTCATATCTGTGGACACATTGGGACAATAGCTAGTAATCTCACAGAAACAGATCTAAAAATGTTTTTAAAAACTGATGTAGACAATTAGAAGTGAAGGCTACAATCCAGTAAGATTTTTATTTTTTCAAATGAAACCTGGACAGCTTTGGTTTGTGAAAACAAAGGAAAATTAAAAGGTTTCTGGATAATATTGTGAAATATTTTTACTTAAAAAACATCTGGATGCAAAAAATTGAGTTTATGGGAGAAACTTATGGCATTACTGTGCCAGAAATGTTTACGCCTCTTATAAATAAACTTCTGGTCTTATTGAAACTTGTCTAGCGAATTAAGCTGACTGTTATTTGGAGGTATGGAGGAGCTTCTGCCTGCGCTGACTTTAATTTCAGGTCAGTTTCTGTCATTTCAGCTGCTGCTCTTGTAAAAAGACGAGTCTTACTGAGACTGATGGGAAAGCCATTTTGCAGGTCATAAACCAAAATATTGGGGAAATTGGACGTGATGATGACGGTAATTACCTTTTAAAGCAATCACAATACATCACTTGAAGAGAGTTTGTGGGGGTGAAAAACCAGAAATCCAGCAGCAGTGCAATCCGTCTAGTTGTCACAGTATTTTCTCAAAACCACAAATGTTACACCGATGGTTGTGCTAAATGAGAAATCCAGGAAACACTGAAGTCATTAGTCATCCATGCTTTTGATAACATGGATTTCCACAGCTAATTTGCCGCTTGTGCCTGGAAGTCTTACCCTAACCCTACAAGAACCTGGTGCCAGAAAGTTCAAAATGAACTAATAAGATGGTGGTAATTACTTTAAATGTTCCACGGAAGAGCCCGATTACCTTAATTATCTGTGAAACGTGAGGTGTGAGGAGTCGTACCTCTGAGACCCAGAATGCATGGAGAGCTTTAACTTCTTCCCTCCAAGCGTTTCTCCTGAAAATAACAAAAATATCAGTTTTTTAACATCCAATTTACCTCAATCATGCTATTAATGAGCAGTCATGTTAATCCTATGGCAATAGTAATTAGCAGATGATAGCAGTTTTTAATTAAGCCTCACATTTAATTTGTTTTAAAAAGCCCTGAATGGATTTCTGAGACTTTTCACTTTGAAACTTCTGAAGATTTTAGTAATTTATGTAAAACTCAATGGAAAAAAACACATTTAAATCATAGAAAACCATGCAAAACAATATAAAAGGCAGCATGACTAAAGTTAAACTCTAAAAATAATGTTTTATACACCTTTGATTATTTTTAAACACTCCTGCTGTTTGTTTTTTTGCTTGGTTTAACCAAAGCCATTGCAAAGAATCAATCTCATTCTACAAAGAACAAAAATACATCAAAATTACTTGGAGAAAATGTGGAATAACAGGGTTTCTATAAAAAGGAAGATTTTTTTCAAAATGAATGAGAAACTGGTGGAGCTGTAGGAATATTCACCAAGCA
Source organism: Poeciliopsis prolifica (assembly GCF_027474105.1). NCBI lineage: Eukaryota > Metazoa > Chordata > Actinopteri > Cyprinodontiformes > Poeciliidae > Poeciliopsis > Poeciliopsis prolifica. The sequence goes on from NW_026562639.1 coordinate 28,790, forward strand.
CTGGTTTTGTTCCAGTATCCTTCATTTGTCCAGACTAATAGTAATTATTCTCATTTCAAAATGTGGAAAACTCTTAAATGTTAAGACATTTTAACAGCAGCTGAATGAACCATCTGCTTTCTGGACTCCTTCTGCTATATTGAGCCTCGTTAGCTGATAAAACAAAGCACAACTTCTCACTGCAAACTCTTCTTCACCTGGAAAAAAACCTAATCTACTCCAAGCAGCCATTATTAGACTCTCCTGGATCAATTTCATGCATGAAGCCATTCTGTGAATTTCATCAGTTGTAGATAAAAGCCATATAGCTTTGCTCCAGAGCCGTCGTTTATGCAAATGCAATGTAATTACAGGGTTTTATGGCAAAGTAGCGCACAATGAATCAATAACTGATCATATCTCTTCGAGTAGGGATATTACAGATTTAATATTTTCTGTAAAAATCAGTGTGTGTGAGGCAAGGATGAAGAAGAAGCAAAAGGGTTTAATATAAAGCAGTCCAAAGTCATTGCATAATTAATTCTGAATTCTGTCAAACGTGCTGGTCAAAGATGGCCGCCCTGACATTCCTCTAAACAATGGAAAGTCAAGGAGCGCAAAAAAATCCTGATTTTTCCAAAGGTTAAATCTTAAAAAACAAAAATTCAACCATTGCAAACAAACAAAACAGAAAAGATGAGAATAATTCAAACTTCTGTAATGCCGTCCATCCATAAAGGAAATGTTGAAGAAGTCATAACATGTTTTAGCACACCCTACTTTTAATTTTTAAAGTTTTTACTGTCAGAAGATGGTTCAACTTTAAGAGCATTTTCTTCAATGATCCTGATAGAAATCTGTGAACACACTCATTTATGACCCCTGCATCCTTGAGCTGTAAAATAAAGAGCTCGACTCAGAAAGTGTGACTCGTGTTCGTGACTTCAAGATCGCCGTCCTGCGCTGAATATCAAAACGCCTTTCTCTCTCTTTCTCTTCGCCTGAACGCAACTCAACTCGTGTGTTTCTCCGTCACTCGCAAAGAGTTACAGGCCGGAGTAATTTAGACCTATTCCCTTGGAAAATCCCCCAGTGTGTCCTTGAGCGGCGCGGAAGAGTAAAGCTGCCATTTGTCATCTGGATTGTGTCTCAGTTCCCTCCAGAGTTTGGAGTTTGGGGCAAAGAGAAAGAGAAAACTGAGCCGTTTCATTGCTTCACGTTTAAAATCTATTTCTTTTTGGACAATAGATCAATAATATACAATAGACACATAATTGATATCAATAGATAATTGAGGATAATACTGCTCACACCACCAGTTTGAAGATATTTGAGAAATGTAAAACAAAAAACTAAACAACTGATATAAAGTGATACATTTGTCAGCCATATTGTCCAGGACTAGTTTTCACTCAGTTTGCTACTTTCCACACTAAAATGCTAAACTTGGCTAAATGTTTGCAACTTTGCTCCAGTGAAGGAGATTAGATTGACTTTAACAGGAAGTTATATGACATATTCTGCTCTAGTTTCATAAAATATTGCGATGCAACAGCTTACAGAGCAGCTCCAAATTATATTCCTGAACTAGAGGAATCGGTTCAGATGGAAATCTTCTCTGCACTGAAACAATCTTCTTGCAATTCCCAATACTCTGATGTCAAAACAAACCACATCTTTGTCAAATACGCTGTAATATTTATGCTAAACACCACTTTACTGCCTGAGCATCCAGATAAGTAAAGCTTTTAGTCTTCTTGGTTTATTGAGACAACCATTAAGGAGGAGTCTTTTCATTTCCCTCCTGAGAAAAAGTGTTGCAGATTTTCTTTTTTGTCCTATTTAAATGTTTCACATCATATCAGGCAATGACAAGCTGAGTGAATGTGTTTATTTAAGAGAAGAAAATTTGTCCAAAACAACCTGGTGTGTGTGGAAAAGTGATATCAAGCTTTTATAAGCCTGGCGGGTCATCAGGCTTAACTTGGCCCCAACCAGGCTAAACATTGCATATTTATTTTTTGTTTTCTAAATGTTTGCATTTTTTAAGACTTTATAGAAATTTTCGCAGCATGTAACTTTAGAAACAAACAACATACTGAGAGAAAAGAGAGCGCATTTGAACACAACAGATGGATTGGCTACTGATCTCAAACTACTCTGAAATGGAGCAGTGGGTTTGTTTTCCTCCTGTGGACAGTCATGCAGATCACATTTGTCCTGTAAGGTGGATGAAATTAGCCAAAGAAGGATTATTAACTGGAAGTACAGGCCTCAGGTCCAGGAGTTTAAACACAAGACTATTAACGGCAGTTAAAATGGCCGCAGAGAGTCAGACTTCAATGAGACACAAAATGAGTGAAGAACAACAAAGAGGCTTGAGAGGCTTATTTACTCTGAGACCAAAACAAAACACTCAAAGAAAGCAGTGAAGGCAGAGATGAAACGACCAAAAGGTGACTTTGTTATCTACAAAAGAATAAAATTGATAGAAAATAAACTACACTTCCAAAGTGATTTTCTCTTGCAGTTTTATATTTTAAAAGGAAATAGTTTTGATCCAAATGATCCCAAAGGGAAATGAGTCTGAATGTGACAAGAGTCCTGGAGAAGAAAAGCAGTAGATTGAACCCACAATCTTAACCAACACTTATTAAAGCAGATTATTGCTGTGATTGAACTGCTAACTTGCACACACAGGAAGATGCAATTTTATATTTTGTAGATTTGTTCTAAAGAAGTATGTTTTTTCTTTAGGAGCATCCAAGATTTAACTTGGCGCCTTCCAGATTGTATTCATGACCCTGAAACTTTATCATTTGCATTCTGCTGCTTCACTCCAATACCCCTAAATAAAATTCACAGCAACGATTAAATCCAGACCCATTTAGTAAATACTGACCATCTGTGAGTGGTTTATCTCAGGCCTTCAGAGACGCTGCTGCCAACTTAGTGACTTAAAATATGACCTTTATAGAGAATGTGAGGGGAAAACCATAAACCAGACCCAGTCTGCAGATTAAAACGAGTCACTGAAAAAAGTTCACTACGTTTCTCTGGATAATGAAGATTTTAGACAACATCGAAATGACGTTTAACAAAGACAAGCTGAAAACAACATGCTAATTTTGTACCCTGGTGGTGCAGCTTCATGAACAGACAACCTGCCACGTTTTGAAAAAAGAAAAAGCAAAATTACACAGAATATATCAATAAGTATCCACTGAAACAAGACGGCTGAATAAAACGTAAAAATAAATGTTAAATAATTTTTCATTCACTTTCAACTTTACTAATAATACTCATTTAAAGTGGACAATCACATAAATCCCAGTAAAATAGGATTAAGGATACTTTTGCAAAACATGTAAACTAAATAAATTAAAAAGTCTGTGATATAGTTTACATTTTTTTGTACCTGCTCATCATTATAGTTTTTATTCCTAACAGTCAGGGGCCGAACAAAATCATTTTAGGGCCTCAAATGGTCCCCGGACCCTATTTTGGACAACCTAAAACAAACGTCTACAAGGCAGACATGGACAACAAAATCACCTTGTTGTTGATTTTTTCCACCATTCATTAAACAAAATTAGCTAATTTTCTAACGCAAACCTGAATTTAGCCACTTTATTTTTATTTCTGTAGTTATCATGAAGCGCAGGAAGAGCTGTGACATATCTGCACTCTGAAGATGTTGGAAAGAAAACTGTAAGACCTATGGCAATGATGTTTACATTTCCTGAAAACAGACACCTTTGGCTACATTTTGGTGCATAAATTATTTCTCTGGAGTGAAATATGTAAAAACAGCAGCATTTTGTTTGTGGAAAAGCAGTCAAACTTGAAAAAGCTTAAATGAATTCCGTTATTGGATTACATTGAAAAACTGAATAAAATTGAAAATCTGCATAAAACTTAAACCATTATTATAGAAAACCTGTAAGCTATATCAAAAAAGCTAAATCATCTGAAGATAGCCTAATGTTGTGTGACTTATTGAAGAGCTCAGTGGAGTTTCTAAGTTGAAGTAGACAGAAGCAGGAAGCTGCCAAACAGTACAGTGTTTGTGAAATTATGAAGATTTTCAATTGAGTTAAAATTTGCATCAAATATCTCAAAAATGATCATAAATAAAACTACAGAATTAGCTGAACATTTAGCTATGTGAATTATTAAAATCAGTTAAGTGCTGAAAACAGTACAGGATGTGAAATAATGAAGAAACACAATCTAAATATGGTATTTTAACTGATAATGAGCTTAGGAAGAGCTTCTTTTACTGACAACTCCTGGCCAAAGACAAAATGTTTAATCTTTCCTGTCTTTAGAGATTTATCGCGTCACCATTCTTCAATGGGATTTATACCTCCAGCCTTCCTCACACACACATTCCCTTCCTGTTCCCTCTCCTCTCCTGTCAAATCAACAAATGTGCTGGGCGAGTGTGAAATAAAGAAGATTAAAGAAGAGGAGGCTTGTTTATGCCAAAAAGAAATCTCTCCTGGATTTGTCTGCATGGCTCAAAGTCAGTAGACGCTCCACTTCTTTATTGTGGGCAAAGTTACAGAAATTAGCCATGAGAGAAGTGACTAAAGAGCATGCAGGCTCTTCACGGTGTGTAAACTTCCAACAATGTCAGAAGGATTTACTCCTGGACTTCCCAAACTTCTCTAACAGGTGGGATTAGAGTATCAGGAGAGTCTCTGCAGAAGGAAAGATTAGCAGAGAAATTTCACCTGAAGGCTTAAAGAGTGATCTGGAGACCTCAGAGGAGTTTCTGTGTGGTCCATCACTGCTGTTTGTTTTTAAGAGGGAAATTAAAACAGTAATCATAACATTCAAGAGTTTGATGAGAAGACTTCCTCCAGGTCTCTCAGGAAGATGAACAAGCCGCCATCTTCTTACTTCCATAAAAACTTATTCGTTAGATAGTAATGTTCATGCTATTTATTTGCTTCTGAAATACGACTTTGTCTTTTCTGGCTGTCATAGTAACTCAAAACGTAAACAAGGAAGCCGCATTTCACTCAAGCGGATATGACGTCAGCGCCATACGCGCAAAGAGCCGTTAGCAAAGTTAGCTTACCTGACTTTCTACCGAGATTTCCTCTTCTTGGCGGAATCCTCTGCTCCCCCTCAGCAGGTTTTCACCTCAGCTTCCATTAAAAAAAGTGTTTAATTTCCCAAAATGGCCCTATACTGTTTTGTCTGAAATGTGGGAGTTTTTAATGCTAAAAACGATTAAAAACTCCAGCGGCCTCTTCGGGTCATTTTCTCCTCCAAGCGGCGCCCATCAGAAGACTCCAGGCTGCACGTGCCGCTGTCCAGATGGTGCGTTTGCTGCTGCAGGACATTCGAGCACCATTCTGCCACACATCGTTACCCAGTCAAAAACAGCCCAACATATGGTGAATTTTTTAAAACAATACCCCGATTACTTAGTGGTGTATTTATCAACCTGTCTCATGTGTATTAATGTGGCATTTTACGTAATTTTGAGCCACAGAAAACCCGACTTACCTTGATTAACGCATCTAAACTGCACAGTCTTCATAACTTTTCTCTTGACGTCATCGTTTTCTTCCTTTTCCATTTTAAAAATGCCATCTACAATAACAATGACTAATCTTGAATTAATACGAGTTACAGCAACATTTCATTTTCCTTTGGGATCAATAAAGTAGGTTTGAATTGAAATTTTCAAACCAGGCTCCCAAATAATTTTCTTTTCAAGTTAAGAACATCAGGCATCATTAACCACAAATTACACTTTGTTTCTTAATTTATTTAGTTCTAATTAAGTCACTTACCTGCAGGGTTCATAACTTGTCCCACAGAAAAATTCAAGAACTTTTCAAGCATTTTTAAGGAAATTATTTCTAAATTTTCCAGCACAGGACCTTTGAGACAAAAACAATACAAAGGAAAAAATTATTTTCTTCAAATTTTTGGATCAATTAATAATTGGTATCCATACAATCTTTAATTGTGTTAGAGAATCTTGTATTTCTACTGTTAAGAGCATAACAAATGCATCTATTGTTCCTATGAAAACTCAAATCAAAATTGTGTAAAAAAAAAAAAAAAACATTGACATAAAATGTGAAAAAGTGTCTACCTTTAATATTTTACACGGTATGTTTTAGCAACTTTGCTGTTTGCGTGACGTTGATAACTGAAAATTTAAAAAATGTTGAATGCTTTTTATTAACACCAGCTCCAACTTGCTAAGCCCGATGTTTGGGCCCTACTGCCGTCATCCATCCAGTGATTTGTTGTGTTTTTGAGTTAAAAATGTTTAAATTTGACAAGAAATGTGAAAATATCACTTGATAACTATGTGTTACTGAATGACTGGAAAAGTAATACCTAAACATCAACTATAAGGCTTAAAAAATAAATTTTAACCAAAAAAACAAAAAACAAAACTCAAATAAATAAGCAATGCTTAGCCTGGTGCCCGCCAGGCTTAAAATACACTGGTGGAAACCCTGCAGGTAAGAATAGTAGCAGTACAAATAGTAGCAATCTACAATTTCTTAAAAAGGAAATTTATCTGTAAAGAAAATTTTCACTAATTAGTTAAAAAGCATCTGTCCACTCAAAATCCTTCAGAGGGCCTCAAACGGCCCCCCTGCCGCACTTTGGACACCACACACCTGAACTTTTCATAACAAAAAGGTAAAAGGCAAGTCGCCACTCTCTTCTACCAGGACATGTTTATTTACAGCGGCAAAATGATACGAGTCACAAGTGATCCACAGGTACATACAGAGAAACATCGATAGTTCCCACTTCCTGCACAATTCAGCGGGGACAGTCCAGAGGACATGGGGACAGGGAGGACACATAATGTACACTGAGCTCAAACACGTCTGTTTTAACCCCTGACAGAACCGAAAGGATCGAGGAAACAAGAGTGGCTTCAGATTCATATCCAAATACAAAAAGAACATGTACAAACTGTATAGCCTCCAGGCACTGAGCGCCGGTATTTACAGTGATCATCGACAGGCAGCAGAACCAAATTCACATATGCAGGAACTCGTTTCAGTCTTGTTTTCTTTTTGCGGCGCTTCCCGGGTTGGAGATAAAAGCTCAGAGGCGGGGAGGGGATCACCCACCGTCCGGAAACAGAAAAACGCCTGGAACTGAAACCGAGCCGGATTTCCACTGGACTGAACTCTGAATCCATGAAGCCAGGATGAGCCGACGGTCGTGGACTTACGGTACAGTACGTGCAGATACATTCAACAGACATACATGCAACCTGAATGTTCACACACACACACACACGCATGTATGCACACACACTCACACACACACACATATGATAATGATGCGTTACACACCGACAGAACCAGATCTCTGTTTACTTCCAGGTTCCTGCATTTTATCAAGTAAAAAGACTCAATTTCCCTGAATTCCCAGTCCAGGAAGGAAAGAAAGGAAACAAGTAAGGGAGGGAGTAAGGACACAAGTCAGACAAGGAAGGAAACGAATGAAGGACAAATAAATAAGGAAAGATAAGAAGGAAAAAGGGAGCTAGGATAAAAAATGGAGGGAAAAAGTAAAAAGAAGGGAGATGAGGAAGAAAACAATTAAGGAAGTTAGTTAGGAGACAAGGAAGTAAAGGGAGTGGAGGACTGAAGGAATCAGGAAATAAGGAAAAAGGAAGAAAACAAAGATAGAAGATCAACTTTTAGGACAGAAAGTCTGACAATACAAACATTTTTTCTATTTTCTTATGTTCTGTCTGTTCCACATCAGTGAGTCCAGAGCAGCCGGCCGCCGCAGCATCACCGTGATCAGTCCACTCTCTCCGGCGCGAAAAGCAGCAAATCAGAAGCTGATTTCATGGAGCGAACCGCACGAAAGGGAGCGAAAAAAGGAAAGAAAAGGCACATTAATGCCATAATTACTGCCGTGGAATCGCTTCGGGGTTCGGTTTCCCTCAAGGGGAAGCAAATGAGCGGAAAAAGGAATATTACACCAGAACCTGAACGCAACGGGGAGAGGAAGTGAAACGAAGGCCAAGACTTCTGCACTGTGGAAAAAAAGACTTGTTTTAATATATTTACATAAAAGCTCTGTAAAATATCCAGGTTTTTTTCATCTATGTACAACACACAACGACATCAGAGAGAGTCCGAAACAGAAAAAGGTTTCCTTTCTTTTCAAAATAAAAGACAGATTTGGGATCAAAATGAAGTGTGTCCACGCTTTGGGTCACTTTCAGATCAAAAACACTTTTTTTAGTGTTTAGAAACATTTTTTGATTTGTTTCTACGTCTCCAAAGCATGAAAACACCAGGAGTTAAAAACAAAGATGGCGGCCGTTCCACAAACCGCCATGAAAACAATGAAAAGGAAATGTCTGAGGAGTTTCAATGAAAAGACAGAAAATAAAATAAAATACAATCATTTAAGAGGCTCCTACTGAACAAAATGCATTCTGGGTGTCAAAAAGTTTCCCTCCCGTTTCCTCTCTTTTAATTTTATTTACACATGCCTTTCATTCGGGCATTAATATAAACAGATATAGTATTTTGCTCCACTATTTTCACTTTTCCAGGCCGTTGGTCTCGTGATCCGAATGTTCTTTTGGTGGCGAGGGGAGCCGACCCCGTTCTTCTTTACCGTTACTTTATATATATATTTATCTCTAAGCCTTGCTGTCGTCCGGCTTTATGTGGATGCTGTTGTCGCTGTGTACTTTGATTTCAATCGTATCCGGCTTGAGAGACTCTTTGCCATTTTCCTCCTTCAGCGGCAGCTTCCTGCAGGAAGAGAAGTGGCGAGGCGACAGGAGGAGAGGTGAGGCTCACAGCTTTTCACCGTTCAAAACCAGAAACTAAAGGATTCAGGATGGAGCACAAACACTAAATGTGCACAGAAAACAGAGTGTTTTTCATTTAAAGCCCATGAATAATTTAGATTGTTCTTTAAATGCATGAATGTTGTTTTTTATTTCAGAAAAAACAACAAAGATTATAAATATTCCTGCTTCTTCAAAATGAGTCTGAACGATAGGATGCAAGTAAGGAAGGATGGAATGAAGGGAATAAGGACACAAGATAGGAAAGAAAAACAAAAGAAGGAAATAAGGAAAGGTGACAATAAGTTTTTCTAAGAGATTATTATTGCGATAAATTGTATTATTATCGTTCTGAGACCATTTTCAACACATTCTCAGAGATTCATTGAATTGACACTGAAACTGGAAGATATTTTAAATATCCAAAATAAACAAAACAATTAAAATCAATTATCTCCCAAAAAACAGAAGGTTGAAACAAAAACACCAAACTGAAGAAAGAAAAATCATAAAAAGAGTTTTAATTTATCATGTGATTAATTAATTGATTGATTAATTGTGACAGGCCTACACAGTACATAAGGAAGTTTGTGCTTCACAAAAACCATAAAACAATAGATTAATAAAAATTATTTAAAAAATAAAAATAAAGCGTCACAACAAAAAAGTTACATTTAAATACAAACACAAAAAAATACATTTTAAGAATCAATTTAATCTGGAAAAGTAACTTAATCCAGAGAATATGAGACACAAGTTAAGAATATAGGAAAGAAAAGATGAAAAAAGAAATAAAAACTATGTTTAAAATTTAGTCCATAAATGGAAACTTTTTTTAGCGGCCAGAAAACAAAATGGACGGTAAATATTAAAAAATGGAACAAAAAACATAAGACTTACAGCCAATTTAAAGGTAAACTTATTTCACAAAAATAAAAAATTAATGGGAAAAAAATGTCAAACAATATTTGTTGTAAATAATTTAGAATATTTGAAGAAAATGAACAAGAATGAAACACTTTGTGTCGCTTCTTTTGTTTGCTTTTATGTGAATTTCTATTTTAACAACCAAAAAACAGAAAAAGAGTGTTATGTACCGGCATGCAAAATTATAATGACTAAACTAAAGTAGAAACTAAAATCACCATGTTGGAAAAACATGGCGTCATTTTTCCAGTCATACGGGAGTGGCAGTATCATGATGTGGGAATGTTTTACTTCACAACGTCACAAAACAGATGGAGCAATCAGATAGGAGCATAATGATTGATAATCGATCACAAATCAAACAGCATTTTATGAAGTCCTAATGAACTGAATATGAACGTCTGAATTTATTTTGGTTTATGTGAATTTATAGAAGATCATAAACGGCTGAAAAGATTTTAAAAAATCTGTGCTTTTGTTTTTACTTCAACCATTAAAGTTAAATTTTTAAGTCCAAAAAGATTCAATTTTAAATCAACACAATTTACCTTCATTGACATCACTTCCTGTGTCCCTGAGTGAATCTTTAAACTAGGCTGCACATTTCAGCTGAGTTCAAAGGTCGCTGAGCTTTACTTTATTTTTTATTCTGACGACGCTCCTGGTGATCAATCAGGACAGTTTGATCGAGATCCATCTGTCAATTGAAGCTTCTGACGGAAAATGAGGCTCAATCAGCTGTGAAACTAAAGAAATGAGCATTTCCACAGCAACAGAGGATCTACGGGAACAAAACAGGCCAAAATTCACTAATAAATGTTTTTATGTTTATGCAAGATTTGATTTCACATTTTTCACTAAATGAAGGAAAGAAGATAGATGAAAAAAAGAAATAAATAAAAGGAAGGAAAACGTAAGAATAGAAGAACGAGTGAAAGGATAGAAGAAAGAAATGGAGGAAGGACAAATGGAAAATATGAAGGAAAGACACAAGGAAAGACCAAAACACAAGGAAGGAAAGAAGGAGATAAAAAATACAGAAAGGAAGGAACAAATTAGAAAAGAAAAAAGAGAAAAGCTGGAAGGAAAGAGAATAAAAGAATGAAGAAAGGAAATAAAAAAGGGAAGGATATAAAAATGAAAAAAGGTTGAATAAGAGAAACAACAAAGAAAGAAAGAATAAAAACTAGGAAAAATGAAAAGAGAAAAAGTGAAGGAATAGAAAAATGACAAGAGCAAAAAAGAGAAAAAGGAAGAAAAAAAGAAGTAGAAGAAGGAGGTAAAGCCACGATTAGGTTAATAAAACAAGAAAACAAGGAAAAGTACAAAAGGAAGACATGACAAGATGAAAGGAGGAAAGAAGGACACAAGAAGGGAAGTTAGGAAGAAAGGATGAAATATGGAAGGAGTGAAGGAAGGAAAGAACAAGAGGAAGAGTGATGGAGACTTTCAGATTCTCCAGATCTGAAACATAAACTGCATCAGGAACATTTGTTGAATTTTAACTCCAGACATTCAGATTTAGAGGATTCATTTCCATTTGATCCATCGTTAGAGAAAATCAATCCCTGCTCGCTTTAGAAACACGACAGCATCTGGAAACACAATCAGGTTGATGAATCAGTTTAATATCTGGCCAGTTCTTTAGATCAGCTAAAGAACTCAGAGTTCACCAGCGGGGCGAGCTTTGATATTCCAGCTCTTCATTAATAGAAATTTGTATTTATACAAGCAGCAAATGGTTGATTTTTACATCTGGGACGTGGTTTCATGATCTGCGGGGGAGTTTCCCAGCCAACCGGATCGTGAATGTAAAACAGTGACCTGCTGAACCTAATAAGCCCAAGTGTTGCTGCGGGCTGCGGGGGGCTTCCCCTCGCCTGATTGGTGGATGCTGGAGTGGCTGCAGAGTGGAGCCAATTTCATGTCTCATTAGCTTCATGCAAACCCAGATTGGACCTCAGATGGGGAGTTTCCTCACATCCTGGTTCCTCCTGCTTGGATGTAAATCAACACGAAATGCATTTCGGAGCTTTGAAATAGAAAAGTTGAAGTTGTACTCTTTACGCTTTACTTTCTAAATGTTTTAAAGCTGCAGCATGTTATTTTTAAGGTCTTAACGCCGCCAATCACTCTCATGTATGCAGTACTAAATATGCTAATGGTGGAGAAACACGTTAGCGCTGCTTCCATAAATACAACTTAACTTAAGACAATAAACTGTCAGAATCTTATTAAAGTTTGATATCTAACAGGTTTTCTGCAAAGAAATATCCCAGTTTTAAAATGGTAGCACCATTTTTTCAATGTTCTTTTAGTACCAGATGGAGACGGGATCCACTTTATTCCTGCTGTGCTCTTTACTTCAGGAAACAGTTGGTTTCTAGCAAAGCAAAACATGTGGGAGTTTAACTTTCACAGGATTAAAGGGAAAATATCACAACTATCTGTCTGTCAAAGCGAGACGGATGATCTAATTCACACGACAAGGTTCTCTGGTTTTTCTGGGAAATATCACTATGAAGATTTTTGCTTAAAGTATTTGCAGCTTAGGAAGCAAAGCTACATATTGATAGTATTAAGATTGTTTCTGATTAAATCTCCATCCGGCCTGATTGTCAGATTATGCAGAAATACTACAATACAGGATCAAGAATGTCAACATTTTGTCATAATATGGGTACAAAAACAGCAGCATTTCCAGTGGCTCTGTATCTGTCTGCAGTGTTTGCTAGTATGGAGTGTTTTGCGTGGCTCTGCTGTCCACACAGACTCACACTCTGCATGCAGTCTGAGCAGCCAGTCACTTAGTGACTCAGCAAAAGTCAAAGCCCCCTCCCTGCTCTTTCACACGGGCAGCATGGAAAAACAAAAAGCGGCTCCGCGGAGGCGAACCGAGGCCTCGTTTTATCCCGAGCTGTGAACTTCTACGCTGAGAAGAAGCGAAACACAGAAGCGGCTCATGCAGCAACAACACAGGCGACTGGAACGCCACAGCCAGCGCTACGGGCATGCAGATGAGGAGAGGACTCACAGCACAGTGGATGGAAGCACAGACGTTAGCCAGAAAGACATAATCAGAGACATACTGTGGTTGAAAGGGTGGTTGGGCGGCTGTTGTAGGTGTACCTACAGTAAACGGTAAAAAGAAGTCTCCTTTGCTCATTCGTAGCAAATAAAGGAGTGACATGAAAGGCAATTTGTGACATTTGACTAAACTGAGGGTTGATGATTTTCTCTCTCTTCAGCCCAAAGTAGGAAACAGTTTCTACAGATTTTCATTCGTCCCTTCAGGTCTCTAAGGTTGTTGATACACCCACAGCAGATGTTCCAAGCATGAAGGACCTGGCGACTTGCAAACATCAAAAACCCAAACAGTTGATCCAAGATTTGAGGGAGGAGGGGGATACTCACAGGTAGGCCGCCTTGCCCTCCTCCATCTCTTTGCCCTTGCCGCTGGTCGCCGTCTTCTTGCTGCAGAGCGTGCGAGTGATGCACATGAGCAGGCCGCAGTGGCGCAGGAAGAAGCAGCTGACGTCCACCAGCACCAGGAGCAGCAGCAGCGCTCCGAGGCCGAGGCCCACCACCGCGCCGAGCCCCAGGCCGCTGAACAGGGATTCTGCTAAGGCAGGGAACACACAGCCACGCACACCTGTTAGCTGACTCAGTCTGATACAAACGCAACATCCGTTTTCATCACCATCCAATAGAACCAAGCAGGCGAAGTGGATCCACAGCCTGAAGGAGATTTTTACAACATGTTTTGTGGGTCAGATCATTTCTGCCAAAATTTGACATTTGAAATTTAGAATTTAGTCAAAAAGTTCTAAATTCTAATCGTATTCTAATCTCATTAATATAAAAGTTGTCAGATTTTTTTTCAAGCAAATTCTCAACCTTTCAAACTCAGAAATTTCCATCTTTTTTCTGGAAAATTTCTCACATTAATCTCAAAATGTATAAGTTTTTTTCTCGTAAATTTAAAACTTTTGCAGCTCAAACATTTCCATATTTTTTGTGAAAAATTTCTCACATTAATCTCAAAATTTCAGTGTTTCCTTCCAAATTTAAATCAGCTTCAGTTGCAGCTGGGGGCCGCGCAGAATCAGTCCAGGGGCCACAAATAGTCCCTGTGCCACAGTTTGGACACCTTTTGTCAAGCTGTGGTCTGTGAAGTACTGCATGTGAATAATATGTAGAGTTAGCTTAGCAAACAATTGTGTTTAATAGGAAGAATAATAGACAAATAAAAGTAGTTTGATATTTTAATTGTAAATGCTGTGATGGTTTGTCTGATCGAAGCACAAAAATGTTGGTAGTTGAAGTCAGCTAAAAATACATAAAAGTATTTTTATTCTTGTTTAAAAAGGATTTTGAGGTTTTATTACAGATATATTGAGAGTAAATGAAGCTACAAGCGTCTGTGTTTTTCTTAGGAGAAGGAAAACCGAGAGGTTAAAGTTATGTGTTGGAGTCAGCAGGGAGTCTGAAGGACGATCCTGCTGGTCGGCTTCCTGCAGAGCAGAGGCTGAAGGTCGCAGCTCTCGCTATACATCCATATATTTAACACAAATGGAGTTAACTGCAATGTAAGAAAGGGAAAAAAGAAAGTAGAAACTTTCTCAGAATGACTCGAAGGTCAATGAATTCCTTCGAACTGAGCTGGAGAGTTTCCAAACTAATCCGCGATTCTCACTGGAGCCTGGAATAATCTTGAATATTAGCGTGAATCCCACAAAATCTCCTCCAAAACAAATCAATTCTGCCTTACAAAGTTTCCGCTATTTAGGATTAAAGTTTCAAAGACTTGAATACATAAGGAAAGGATCTGCGGCGATCCAGAAATGTTTTTGGTGATTTTGGTGTTTTGATTTGTTTTAAAACCTTTGGGTTTTTCAAGCGACAGGTTTGCGGGGCTGTGCGCCCTGCAGCCTCACATCTTCACTCAGCTTTACGTGGCGGCCGCCTGCATCTCTGCAGGGGAGATGTAGTGCATATTTCCCAACCCCACTGCTCCACAGAGCATCATTAACATGCTGATGTTTCAGCCTGAATCATTCGGTTGCCTCTCGTTTCACAGCTTGCAGCCAATAACGGGTTCATGTGGGGCAGAAACTCCACTTTTCACGCAGGGAAAAAACACGGCGGGCTCAGAGGAAGCCAGCGATGGATTGAATTAATAAAACAAATACATCAGGGTGGACAGTGCAGCGCGGCTCCCGTGGGGCAGGAATGAATAGAGCCGGGGCCTTAAGTGATCCTGGGGTTGAGCAAAGTGAAAAGAAGCAGTGAGGACGGCTGGAGGTCAGCGAGGCTGGGAGTAATCAGTGATTGCAGATAGACTCAACCTACCTGTTCAGATAAAGCTTCCAGTCAGAGGCTTAGCTTCTCTCTGTTGGCTGCTGGAGGACAGTGGCCTGCTTTACTCTCCATTTTCTACTAATACTCTCTCTGTTTGCTATTCTTGCTGTCGTTAACTTTATGCTTCCTCTTTTCTCTTTTTATGGAAAGTATTCGACTCAGTAGCTGCGTTTTCATTACAAATATATCCATATGTTTTGTTTCCATCAAATAAGTAATTACAGCGGTGAATGTAAACAGCTATATGAGTTCATAATCATGATTCAGCCAATCAGAGGAGGCTTTGGCGTCTTATTCAGACGGCTACGTACGCAGCGGCATTTGGGGGAAATTAGTTGGCCAATTTACAGAAAAAAGATGGATTCCAACATGTTAGACTGACAGAAATTATATGTAACATTATCTTCCTACAACTTCCTGTTGTCGTCTTCTTTGTTGTTTCTGCCAGTAGTAACTCATGATGTAAATTATGCGAAATATATCTATTTTGATACAGCTGAAAAACAAAAACACTACCTGTTTTACAGAAAAACATGAGTTTTTCAAAATTATCATTTATTTTGGGAAAATTTGTGTTTTCAGAGATTTTTTTCCTAAAGCTTTATAAATAAAATGCAGCTTGGTTGTTATTAGCATCTCTGCTAACGCTAAAACAACTTCCACTGCGTTTATTAATGCATGTTAATGAATATTTGGTTACAGTTATAACACTGAGGGTCCACTGTACATTTAATTTTATACAAATACAACTAAAATTGATTGGCTGGAGAAACATTTTCTCCAGCTAAAATGTTTGTTAGTCAAACAAGGAGAATTAGCAAAATAATCCAATGAGCAAAGGGTCAAGGTCCAGAACGTTCCACTAGTTGCCTGAAATCGTGATAAAGTTGTTGGTGAGAGCAAAATTGAGAACATATTCAAAGAGAGGATGAATGTGGGGTTTCACCCCTCAACAAGACAGGAGGAGGCCATATATAATTTGGACGCCGTCCAACTGAAAGCAAAACCCAGAGGGCTCACTGTAAACAATTTCAAGGTCCACAAAACAGCTTTATAGCCGTTATTAACGCACAAAACAAGAATTACAGAGGTCAAAAATATGTGCAGCAGAGGCCACAGTAACCCAGGAGAAAGCTCTTCCAGACAGGTTTTAATATGCAACCAGCAGAGGAAGTTCAAATTAATTAACCCTGAACATTGCATCTGAACTCAAACACAGGCAGAGAGGCTTTAAGTGAAACAGGAGCGTTCCTACGGGACAATGTCAGGATACCAGGGTACTGTTGACATTTGGAGCTGGAAGGAAACAACAGGAACTAAGAAAAAGAGAAAAAAAAAAAAAAAAAGGTATAAAATTCTGCAATAAGATGTTGGATCAATAAGAGACCTAAAATAATCACAAACAACAAAATGAATCGTTCAAAAATCAGTGGAATATGAGAAGAACATTTCAAATCAATCTATAAAATATGCAGAAAAAAAGAAAAGCAACAAATAATGACCCATAATTGAGAAAACATTGTTCGAGGTGACCTATAAAGTCAGGACAGATCTACAGCGAACAAAACATGATCATTATATCTGTTTTAAAACAAGATCATTATTAGATCAGGAGATTTCTGTCTATTTTGAGCTTCCGTCAAATGAGCTGTCACTTTAAATCCAAATAAGCTGCTGCTGGCCACGCCCCCAATTCAATGTTTACATTTGCACATGAAAATGTCTGCAAACTGATGAGTAATTATACAACTATACGTCTCTGAAAAGCAGAAGTGGAGCCTCATGCACAACCAGCAAAAACGTAGGAAGTGTTTTCTGGCTGAAAGTCAACAGCAAAACACAACTGAGAAAACGATTGTGTTGCTAGGGAATGGGCGGAGCTCCACTGGGGTTGCTAGGTAACGGGCGGAGCTCCACTGGGGTTGCTAGGTAACGGGCAGTGCCTGCTGATTTGTGACATTTTTAAAACAGCCCATTTTCCAGACACCAAAAAGCTTTGACTTATTGCCCACTATTGTTTTTTTTTAAGCCAAATGGGAGCAAAAATAAATGTGAAATACGAATGTTGAATAATATTCAAAATGGTTATGAAATGAACACAATTGTGAGCAATTAAAAACAGCTAGTAGTTGACCCGGTGCATGTCTTGTTCCTCGGTTCAGAACCTGATTGCTTCTGCACCCACAGTGGGAACCTGAACCCAGATGACTCTCATGTCTGTGGCTTTGTTCTCGACTCGCAGCCGAAGCGTCAGACAGCAGAGCCTGGCAGCGATCCCAGGCACAAAGACACTGAACCTGGTGGCAAAGGGAGCTCTAATTAAAACTCTTTGCTTTTCCGCAAAGCACAGCAACGTGGGATTTGCAACTTCAAGTCCAGATCAATTTCTTTTTTCATTGCCACAGGCGGCTGTTTTCTGTTTTACCCTTTTGAAGGTTGATTTGAGCTAATTTGGCTGCGGAAGCTGCAGATTTTCCAAAAGAAACACTGAGCAAACGCTTCACTCAGTCATCGTCAGTCTGCTGCAGATTTAACCTAAAAAATAAACCTAAAAAAATCTCTGAAAATGTTCTTGTTAAGTTTTGTCATTTAGCCAAATTTTAGAAACTAACTATGTTGCAATTTTTCAATGAACTAAAAAATAGTTTTCTGCGAAACGACAAAACTCATAATTACTTCAGAAAATGTATATCTTTTGTTACATTTTCACCGATGAGATAGTGATGCATAACGGTCCTTTCTGTACTGGAATCTACAGAAACACAGGAAGGCTCACTTTACCTGACCAGTTGTTTATCATATTGTGTTTGACTGGTGTGATTTTAGATTATGCCATTCTGTGTCACTATTGGCTGTAATTTAAAAAACAACAAGAAAAAAAAAGATGCGAGTCGGAAGGACCTACATTTGCGCTCTCAACATTTCTCTCCAGAAGACTTTGAGTCATTTGTACGAGCAAAAATAACCAAGGCTCTAACAGGTGATTGTTACCTTAGCAAGCTAAAAATAAATGCCGTGGTGAAAGTTTTTATCCACAAAGCGCCTAAACCGTGTTGCTGCTGCAGCACAAAACGCCGGGAAGAACATCAGAGAACAGCGCTAGAAACTCTGTTATAGAGTAAACAAAAACTAAACAACCTATTACTTTATTGTTTTTACATCTAAAATAAATATTTCTCACTTATGTTGCCACTACTAATTATGGATCCTTTAAAATAAACACCTAAATTAAATCAATCTGTGTGTCATAAATCTCTACAATATGAGGGCCAAAACTGTAAAAATAATGTGTCGATATATAAAAAACAGAAAACATTATAGCTCTTGCCTCATAACTTATTTTCCTCAGCAGTGCCGCTCAGTTATGTCGAACATGTTTCTATTTAAATCTCCCAACAGGGGAAGTGGTTGTCTCCACTCTGTTGCGTCTGTGGCGACCGCGCTGCAGCACCGTTTCTTATTTCATGCTCTCTGGCCGGAGGTCAGTCGGCTAGAAACGGCCTGAATGCTTCCCTGCATGACGTTTTTAATCACATCTACATTTCAGACTCAAAGCGGCAATGAAAGAAACTCAATCTGGTAAACTAATGCCGCCTGACGACTATTTGTTGATTTCAAAGACATGAATGGAACATTTTCCGCTGCTGTCAAATTTATTTGGCTGTCAATTTTCAATTTCAGTTCACAATGTAATTTAGCTTGTCTTCTGTCATCTGTACTTTACTTGAAATCATGACAGAGCAATAATAACCATCATTATTGCTGTCTTCTCTGTAATTTCTTTCTATTCTGCTAATATTGCTGAAAAACCTCTTTTCCATCATGACAGTTTAACCTTTTTCACTTTATTTTATCATCATATTTTAAACATTTTTGTTCTTTGTTCCCAGTTGTCATTGTTACATATGTTGACTTCCTGTTGCTGTGGTTCGGTTATGCGTTGTGTACATTTTGGTAAACACTAATAGACTTAAAAATTGCATCAGAATGAAAAAAAGAGAAAATTAATTGACTTTAATGTTTGGTAGTTACATAAACTGCTCCAGAAAAACATTCCTCTTCTTTGTAATATTATAGAAATATCATTTTTGCTTATAATTTGAAGTAAAGTTTCACGGGTAACTATTGAAATAAAACTCAAACATTCACACCTGAAACTTGTTAATTTTAGTGTATTTAACTTTTCTCCCGCTGCTCTGAACCTCCTGATTATTCCATCAGATACTGATTTCTAAACTCTTGTTTTTGTTTCCAAATGAATATGAACTTGTTTTTCTCTTTTTTTGCATTATTTGAAGTCTGACAGCATTGCATCGTTGCCGTTATTTTTCTGCAAATAAATACTAAAATTTTGCTTGGAATTTCAGAGACATGTTCCCAGCAGTTCATAGAATAAAAGAACAATGCTCATTTAACATATAACTACAAGAAGTAAAATCAGGTCTTTTATTTTTTAGAGCTGTATACTTAATGGGATGTTCTACTTTTCACAGTGATTTACTTTGCAAATTTAGACATTAAAGCAACAAAGATCAATTGGATGGATGACTGTTTTGTGTTATCACGTCAAGGCAAAGTCTTTGGGCAGGAAATCGTTTGGCGTTTTCTCAAACTTCCCCAGAGTGGGAGCGCAGCAGCCATTAATTCCTATTTCTCTGCTCTATTAACCCCTTTCCTGGCTTCCTCTGATTACCTGTTGATCTATAGGCCTATTAGCAGCATTATTCAACAAGCAGACATCCAAGAGTATGGGTGGCACCTGAAGACATTCATATACATCTCTGACAATAACATCTCGTTAGGCCTGACCTGTGATTGACTGTCTATAGATTGGACCTGCGAGGAACTGACTCAATTAATAATGACCAGAGCAGAGCTCATTGATTGTGACATTAGTGGGGATAAACATGATCGTTAAGGGATGGGTGTGAGGATTCATTTGCATGGCTCGTCTGATATGTGACGAGGAGGCCTGAGGGGAAACTTTCTTTGAGGAGGGCCTCAGAAAGCGAAACTTAATAATTAAACTCAGCTCGGCTCGAAGGAGAGGGATGAGTCGTCTCTTTTGTCAATTTCCTCGGAGGAAGCATTCGATCCCGGACGAAACTCGAGTGCACTCAAGAGCCGGCGAAGAAATAACGAAAAAGCATGGGAAATTGCTGCGAACGCACAAGCATACGGCATTTTTAACAATCTACCTCAAAGGAAAAGATTTGGTCCACTTTTAGTAATCGCTGCTATCTGTCCGAGAAGAATCAAGACCTTGATCTTCGTAGCTAAAATCTGATCTTAAAACAGCCAGAAAAACAGAAATATAAGAGAAATGTTAGTGGGTCGGGTTGCTGGGCAGGTTTCTTGAACATGAGTTGATCCTGTACATTTAATCGTCAGGCAACGTTTTGACGCCATTTTCTCAATAATGTCAAAATCTCCAAGAAACTCTTTGCTGAAGAATGAAAGCAGTTTGAATGGGTTTCCCACCCGGTACCACAGAGGGTTGTCCAATAAAGTGGCCAGTGAGTGTATGTTATGGTGAAAAATGAAAGGTCTTCGCTTGGTTTCTTTTCATTATTCCCTCCTTGCGTATTTTAACTTTTAATACTCAAATATTAAATTAACAATCATAGCTATGGCTAATTTAAAACCTCATAAAATCTTTGGAAACTCAAGCATAGAGTTGTAAAATCCATCAGGTAATGAATCCATTGGATGGAAAAAAAAGAGATAATCATGGCTAAATTAACCGCCAGCCCTTTTCTTTTGGTATCTTCCTCCCACAGTCGGGTTTGATTCTTTTCTGCTCTCTGCTGACGAGACGCTGATGAAGAGACGGACGTACTGCGAACACACTGTGTCACGATGTGTACACAGTATTCAGTTGATTTGAAGGGGCCACATCAAAGTTAGTTCACCTCGATTGTAAGAATTGGTGCTTTTAAACTTCAGGAAGATTTCCACAGATCTGCTGTGTTTTGATTGGTTGATGCACAATTTTTAAATATTGCATGAGAAAAGCTTGAAGGAAATGACAAAATTCAACTCCTCAACAAAAGTGGCTTTTTGGAAAAAGAGCTAATGCACCCAAAAGGGAATGGAGACACATTTGAAATGGCCTAGTCCAATCCTCCAGGATGTAAGGGAACTAGGAGAAAATCTGCGCCTTACCAGGGGCACGAAACCCCCAAAAGCTTTAAATTCTGGGTGTGTTCGTCCAGTTTGGAGGGACAACCCTACTGTTTCTGAGTTGTGTGGTCTGTGCAGGCTGATCAATGCTAACTCTTGTTTAACACAAGAGCATCAACATCTGAACAGCTTCAGCCATTGTTTACATCCAGATTTACAGAGTCGAGCTTCTTCTGGTGCAGATTTATGACGTAAAAGTTGGATAAAATGCGACATGACGGGTCCGATTGAGGAAACACGATTTACTATCACATACGGAAATGAAGAAATTGGACATTTAGCTATCCAGGAAAAAGTGAAATATGAGCAAAAACTAAATTAAAAATCACATTTTCCTGTAATCTGAATGCATCATTTAACAGAACTCTAAATATTAAGGGTTAATCTTTGGCACCATGTAAAAAACACCAATGATCCAGGAGTAAAAATAGAGCCTCTCCTGAAAATGAGCAGCTAAGTGAACTCAGTGTGAAGTCTTGTTTTACCAGTTGAGGCGTTTAGCAAAGATTAAATGTGTTTATCTCACAGCAGTCTAGAGACAGTAATCCTTGCTTTATCACATCTCAGCTCAATTATTGTAATGGACTCCTTTTCCAGGCTGCTGTTTTTTGCTTACAGCTTCTATTTTTATGTTGGTTTTTTTCGTCATTCATTACATTTTTGCTACTTTGCTTGTTGCTTCCAAAGTAAACTTGATTTTGATCTCTGTGTAGATTCAGGAAGTTGACTTTTTGAAGGTCAGTCTGCACCACAGGAAGGTGAGACGTCCATAAACACGAAGCCACTGGCATCTGGTGAGGTGGGTTTTCCTCTGATTGAGGCGTCCCGACAGACCAGCTGTCCCGCCACTTAAATTGAGGAAGCTGAGCAGGAAACGGCGCATGTTGAGTTGCCTGTTCATCAGAACATGAAGCTGCAGAGGATTTATTCCATATTTGCTGGGAACCAGCAGCGATCTCAGCCTAAATGTAATCAGGGAGCATTTCCACCTTGTGACGTTATGCATCCTAATCTCCAGACAGTTCAAAACTCCTTAATGGCTGTAAACTGACTCTCCTTGTGCGTATTGGAGCTGCTTGTTGTGGTGATAGTCGGTACTATTGCATATCAAACTTGGTGTTTGGCTCATTTCTCTGCTTTTCAGGATGACATTGATATCGTCTCTTTGTCGCTGCGCTCAGAAACCCAATCCTCTGATCGCTGTGGGATTATCTGCTCTATGAATAAATAAGTCACATCAGCTGGGATCTTATATCATACTGGTACACCAGTGAGTACATTACAGGCATTATTATGTTGACTGCGGCATATTTTACACAAAGCAAACAAACAGAAGTCTTTGATTACAGTTCTGTTTACAGTTAAATCCCCGTCGTTGCGTTTGCATGAATCCCTCAAGACGGTTTGATTTACATGCCTGATAATCGGGGAACTGGCTTAGAGGCACGTTAAGCCGCAGATGGAGCTTTTTATCTTGGCGTTGGTTGTTAATCGGAAAAGAAATGCTTTTTCTTCAGAACTGAAACAGATTCTCTCTGGGACATATAAGTTCATGTTGGTATTCTTTCAAATGAATGATGCTGCGGTTTAAAATTATTCACATTAGCAAACAGCACATATGGATATTTTTGCTTATTTCAACTGTATGAAGTTCTTCAAATGTCCAGTGAGCAAAAAAAACAAAAACATTTCTTCATAACAACTCGAACTTTCAATATCTAGCAAGTTATTCTCACAAATTACCATCTATTAAAAGAGTGTTTCATCAGATTAAACAGAAGTAAAACCTGCTTCCCGCAAGGACAGGAGTGAAATTTCCCATGATGCATTTTTATACAATAATAATAATAATAAAAACTGGATAACTGATAATAGTTGGGCAAATGTTTGAGCATTTTTTCTGCTATAATAAATACACAAAGTGAAATAGATTGACATCATACTGGGAGTTAAAGCCTCTCCGACTAAATAAAAATATGAGTTTAAAATATTAAAATAGGAAGCTCTGACTGTAGTTTTGATTCACTGGGATTACTTCCTGAAATACCAACAATAAAAAAATAAATAAAAAGTTTTGCTCAAGCTTGGAAAAGAGGAGAAAAGCCTGTCAAGATCATTCTCCCCCCCCCAAGTGCTTTGATGAGATTATTACAAAGAAAATCCATCACAGCTGTTTCAATCAAAGCCTCTTTATGACGCATGAAGCAAAAAATAAATAAATGAATAAAAATAAAGCCAGGAAATAAATGCAACAGCCACAAGAAAGCTGGGCAGCGGCAGACCGGTCCGGCTGCAGGGGAATCAAGAAAACATCAAACTACTTCATTTTCTGCTGGCTCCAGCTGGATGTAAGTGGTTTTATTTCAGATTTAGATTTTTTTTTTAAAGCTGGAGGGAAGAGGTGAAAGTGACCAGTTTGTTCTGGTTTCTCCGTTTTTCCCATTTGAGATCAGTTTTAAAGCTAAATGGATTGAAATGAATGCTTCTGTGTATTTATTTATAAGAAAAAAAAAAACAATAATCAGTGTCTCTTGACCCAGTTTCAGGCCCACAGCATCACAGATCCAACACCATACTTAACACTGCATGTTTCTATCACTTCTGTCTTTGATTCACACTAAATGCAGCTAAAGTTAGAGATGGCTGCTCAAAAAAGACTTTTGATTTGCTTCGAGATTAGAAAATCATATAGTGACAGGCACCAAGATATGAATGTTTTCTGGGATTATGATCCTCTATGTGTTAGCATTGCTATATTTTCTTGAAAAATGCAAAACATCCAAAATGGCATAAAGATGTACCTAGAATAAAATCAAAAATTTAATATATTTTCCAAGTTGAGTCAATTTTGCATGAAATGACGTGAAAAAGAGAAAATTTGTGTTTTCCTAATAAAAGATGGCGGACAATTTTGCTCTCTTCTCTCTGAACCTTTGTTCTGTCAATTAAATAAAACATTTTCATCCACACTTCTTCCTTCCACTCAACTTTTCAGTAATAAGCTTGGATACTTCTGCTTTAAAATCTGTTGTTTTTAAATCTTTTCTACTGACTCCAAATTGACTCGGTTGCATCAGGTGGGAAAAGAAACCTGAAATAAAAAGGAGTAAATTGAAAAGGGAATCAAGAGCTGCTTCGCAATCAGCACATTTTTCTCCACAAGCAGAAAACGAAAGAAAAGTACACGACCAGTTATAACTGAAATAGTACAGAGGAAGAAGTGAGAAAAGAAGCAATTCAATACACAATAAATGCATAATACATAGGAGGAGAATTGAATAGAGAGGGCACATATATGTGGACTCAGTTTGTTTCATTAGGTCTGCAGTCGGGTCTTTATGCAGCATGGCGGATGATAAAAACAAGGCAGCAGATTGGACCTCAAATGGAAGTGGCGGATGTTTCACATCTATCGCTGATTGATTCTGAAGAGTTCTTCAGCGTCTAACCTGATTTGAAGGAGCAGGAAACGACGAGTCCGCAGCGCTTTTCCATAAAACATAAACTGATTTTGGCTGGAAATATGAAGAATGATGTCTTAATGTTAAACCCCAGTTGGACTACACCATGTTGGAAATGTTTGTTTTTCCAGGCTCTCTGCTTCGATTCCCTGCTGTTCGCTAACAAGAGAGGACAGCCAATCGAAGTGACCCGCCTGCCCAGCTCTTGTTTCCTGGCGGAAAAGCGAGCCACACGCCGGCGGGCCGTTTAGCCGCCGCAGTAACAACAGAGGCAAACACTGGCTGCATCCAAACCGGCACAAATAGACCAGGAAAAAGGCAGAAACAGAACTGAAACACAACTTTGGCTGGATTTTAATGGCAGATAAAGACAAAATGAGTAATTTATCAAGGGGAAAGTAAGAAGAAGAAAAAACTGCTGCTTATAACTCTCTGGTCGTCTCTTTTTAGGAAGCTTAAAGCTAAAAATGATGATTTTAAGCACAAAAAGAAGAAAACTGGACTTTTCAAAATGAGGTTTCACCTCCAGTTCAGAAACAAATATAGAAATTTCACTAATATGGAAAAATTCATCATATTAGGTCATTAAAATGGTCGTTAATGAGACGACTTTGCTGCTATATTATGATCTGTGAAGCTATTCTGTGAAGTGGATTTTGGAGAATATTTTAAAAGTAGAAAGATGAAGATCAAACACGTATTTTGATAACCTGTTAAGTTAACTAGTATCTGATCTCTTGCTGAAAAGTTACTTGTAACTGTGTACTGGTGGACTGAGATATTTGCACTTGAAATTATTGAAAAGTACTCTGAAATATTTGGTTTTTCTGGTCACATTTCTGCTGCGTTGTCAGACTTGCTTTCAGTCCTCAGATATGTTTCTTTTTCTTTTGTTCGTTTTGTTTCTTTTCTTTACCAGCACAAGAAAAGCAACATTTCACAGAAGCTCTTTCAGTGTTTTCAGAAAGAGAAAGGTGAAGTGGGGCCCCATGTTTATTGTTTTTTCTGCTGTTTACTGTGGCGGGCTTCTGTGGCATGGAAGAACTGATAGAAGGTGGGCTCTGATAGGCCCTTGACGTTGCGGGCTGTGATTTCCACTTCATATCTCGTGTTCCACTGCAGCGGCTGCAGCATCGCAAAGTCGTTAGCTCCTGGAACCAGCTTGGTCATCCACTGTTCCTCTTTATCCTGCAGGAAAGGGATCGAAAAATAAATTAAAAACCAGGGTCAAAGCCTGTTAGCTTGATAAACAAGAGGTCGGGTTTTAATCCAGTCTCCCTTCACTCCTCTGGCCAAATGCGCTTGTGTTCCAACCTGGCAACCCATCCCACCAAATCAAGCTTATTGCAGGAAGCCAGCAGCGCTGATTGTGAAGTGGAAGGAAAAAAAACAGTTTAAATATTTTTTACAATTAAATATCCTGGAATATTTATTTTCTGTCGCAGGGTTAGGAGAATATTTACTGTACTTCATTTCTTTTTATCTATATTTAAATCCCTTTCTTTTACACAAATTATGAACCTGAATACTTCACAGACTTTTGTATTTTTTCTTATTTTTCTAAGAATCATTTCAAGCTTCTGCCCTTGAGCTGCCTGTTTAAAAAGTGACACAAACACAAAGAGTAAATTCATAAATAAATACAGTTTAGACAATAAAAACAAATAATCTTAGCACAGAAAATACTGAAATATGTTGCTAAAATATGAACTTATTAAATAATACATTTAAAATCACATGTGATTATTCAAACTGACATTTTTTTATAATTCCCAAAAATAAATTAAAGGATCTCCTGTACCAGTTTGTGTTACAGCACCTCTAAAGATGCCTCTGACTGAAGACACTCTGTTTTATGAGTTGTCTTTAATTACTTGACTTCATTAGGTTTGCTTTCCTCTTTTTAATAAAACGCTGCTTTGAGATGGCGGCCATCTTGGTCAGGTCACAGGGACTCTATTCTAGAGGCTGAGAGAACGCGTGGAATCAAAAAAAAGAAAAAAAAAGAGGAATAAATAATATTTAGGTCTCAGGAGTTTTTATTTTAGATTTTTATTTGTAAAAATTGTTGAAACTCATCTTTCTTTTTCTTTATATTCCACATTAATGGATTATTTTGGTGTTCCTCCATTCTATGAAAAACACCACAGCTTTATTTTGTGGCCTCTTTAATCCTCACGTCCTACATTTAACCTGAACCACCATTAAAATAGTCGAGCAAATCCAGAGAGACGGTTTGTAAGCGAAACAAGATGTGAAAAGCAGAGATCTGCCAGCAGAACATTATTCATTTAAGGAACCAACTCAACCCAGCAGCAAATCAATCCAGCTTCGCATAATGTGCAAGGGATTATTATGTCAAATATAAAAAAACTCCATCAGCGCCAGTTACTTTTTAGAAAATGTAAGAGCACGCCTTGTGCAAACTGAATGGCCTCATGTAAATTTAATGAACGCTTGATTTCCAAACCGCGCCTGTTGTGTTTCGCTCTCTTTGTGCTCCACGTCAAAAACAGGAGTGATAAATGTGAAACATTTATTCTGTCTGCTAAACGGAGCTGCTCCGTAATCAGAGCCGCTCATGAATAATAATTCAAAACGTAAACCCGGGGTAAAAGAGCAACACAAAGTTATTTATCCTGACAGAAACGGAGCAAACTTTGTTTCTTTCACTCACTGGATTCTAGTAAAAAACATTTTAATTTCCTCTCCCAACTAATAAATTGTAATGTTTATTGTTTGTTTCAGAAATGATGACTGTTTTTATGACCTTAAGTATTTTTGAATTTCAATTTGAAATAATAGAAAATGAAAAAATCTGAACCATAATTAATATTCAAAGATTAATTAAAAACACTCCATAAAATACATACCAATACCAATAACAACATAACAACAAATGACAAAAGTTGCAGTAGATTATTTCCCCCTTCTCAAAAAACCCAGCAGGATTTTGGAATAAATTTGTAAAAGGTTTTTGTCTCACTGTTTTGTATTTGACGATATATTCCACGATGGGCATCCCGCCGTCGTCCTGCTTGACCAGCCCCAGCCTGTAGGCCTTCCCCACGCCCCTCTGGCCGTGGACCGCCGGCGGACTCGGTTCTCCTGAGGAAGACAGCGCCACATCTTCATCATTTTGCTCTTCTATTGCGCCTCAGCAGCGGCGGCGCTGTTCTCCCAGACGGTTGGTGGATAAATAAAACGCTTACGGTGAAATTCCCTGCAGACGAGGAGAATCTGACAGAATCCATTCCAGGTTCTGATAATCTAAATTCATATCTGTGGAAGTCGGAGGTTGAGGCCCTCTCCAATATAAATACACCCTGGTTGTGTAATGTGGCAAATAGGCCTCATTCTGCAGAGTTGCTGATGCTCTGAATAGATTCTGGAGGCATGTAATGCATTTCTGTCACACATCCAGTATTTGTATTAAATCAGAACCAAAACGTTTCCATATTCCTGCTGAATTTGGCTGTTTTAGCTGAAAGCCTGATCTGCTGAGGGTGTCGACGACTCAAAATTAACTCCCTGTTAGAAAGCCGTTAAAGTGAGAGGCAGGCGTCGCTATGATTGGTTAAAGTCAACATGCTCTCAGTTTGGAGGTCAGAGGTTACCGACTTACGGATAGGTAAAGTCTGGAAGGTCTCCGTGGCTGAACTCTCCCTGACCTTTCCCGTTCACGGCTGCGACTCGCACCTCGTACGTCGTGTTGGGCTCCAGGCCGGTCAGAACTACGGTGGCTGCAGAGAGACAAAACCACAGCTCACTTTATCCGTTTGCAGAAAAACCCCCCAAAAAAACAGGAGGCTTCTAAGGAAACGCAGAAATATAAAGAGGTTTGGATTTTTTATTAGAAATCGGTAGTTTTTTGTGTAAACTGCTACTGGTTATAAAATCATTTACTTAAAACAAACTCCTTCATCTTATTGTAAAGCTACTTGTAAATAAATTTTGTCTGATTTCAAGTGTAATGAGATATTTGTCCTAAAAACTTGAAAGAAATACTTTGTATGATTTTGTGAATTTGCACCTCTTGTGCCCTTTTTGTCCTTAACGTTACAAAGGTTGAACACCTCCAGCCTGGTTTAATCCAATTTAATCTGGATTAAATTCCTATTTAAATCTTACAGATTTCATTCTATCAGCCAGCAGAAGGAGCGTGAAAGTTGTTGTTTTTGTGAGTGTGAACAAATTAAATCCTCTGCTGCTATTTAGGTGCTTTTTCAGTCCTGGAGAGGAAAACAAACGTTTAGATTTTGCATCAGCGTTCTGGTTCCATCGCCGGCGCTGAAACGAGTCCAGGCCTCATTATGCTGCAGTTTTACTGAGGGGAACTTCAGCGCTGAAGTCAGTGATTAAATATGGAGACACTTAGCATTATGTAATTAGCTTTGCTCACTTTTCTGCGTTTTAGATCAAATTCTGTTGAAATAATCCAAATTAGATTCATTTGTAATTGTGAATTTTTCCCTTCATTTCAACATCCTGGTTGGTTTTTTCCTCAGTAAATCTGAAACTGTAATTGACTCTGAAATGAGGGATATTAGCGATAAGCCCTTCAGGTTTGTTGGAGCTGCTTATCAGCCGGCCATTCATCCCCTGGCTTTCATTTTCCATCCACCCGTCCGTCAGCGCGCTGCACTTCCCGACAAGGTTCACAAATCAATTTGGAGTCGTAAAGCACAGGAAGAGAAAGGGAGCGCGTTCAGGCCGGACCGGTCCTGAAAGCGGAGCGCCGCCAGGTGTTTGGAGCGTCGTCAGGGGCCGACAACATCCCAGGGCCAAAGCTTTGAAGGATCCTGTGACCGATCGTGTAATTATGTCTGAACTGGGCCGATGTTGAGGCGTCAACAAGGACATTACAGGTTCATCTTGAATGTCGGTTTACAGTTTCTCTCTCTGACAGGTGAGGATGAAGTCAATCAGGTGTTTTGACTCTGTGAGAGCAAACGGATCAGTTTCCTTCAGGGATGTAAACATGACTATAGACAGTCGGATATTTCTCTTCAAAATGGAAAAACAATGCAACATATATTTCAAAAATGGCTGAAATGATTGAGAAAAAAACCTTTTCTGTTTTTTTTTTTTAGACTAACGCTGTAACAAATTCCAGCCGGTAACCACTTTGAGGTACGAAGGAGGGTCTGTCATGCTGTGGGCCCACAGTAACAGCATATAATGAGTCTCCAAAAGCAGTAAGCTAGCATTTCTATTTAAGAAGATATTCCTTTTTAATTTAAAACATCCAAAGAAAAACAAAAAATGTACATGTTTTCTCGTTCTTCATTAAGGCCGTATTTAATTATCACGAGGCCTACAAATGGCCCCTGAGCCGCACCTTTGGCCTCTTATGGTACAGGAAGAAACTCACTCTGCACGCTGTGCGACTTCACACCCTCCAGTCTATGGAGCCCAGCTCTTTGTACTGGACCAGGTAGAAGCTGATGGGAACGCCGCCGTGAGAGTCCGGCTTCATGAAGGTGACGGTGGCCAGCCGCTGGGAAACGGCCGACAGACGGACGGAGTACGGGTTGGAGGGGACGTCTGCGAGAAAACAAGGAAGCACCAGAAACTGGGTTTAGAAACAACAGAGGGAAGAAAGAAAAATAACATCTGATATGGGAGGAAAGGAAAGAAGGAAAAGAAATGTATTGAATTTTCAGCAACAGCAGCAAAGTGACAGGAAATAGACTCACACCAGGAAAGAAAATATTAAACATAGATGTATAAATTTATAAAAAATGTCTTTCTTTCTTTCTCTCACCTGCCTGGGCCAGGATGAACTCCTGGTACCGGACTCCGATGTTGTTCCGGGCCGTGCAGTTATACCGGCCAAAGTCTCGGTCCGACATCGGAGTCACCTGAAAAAAGCAAGCAGAACATTTAGAGCAACTCCACCTCTGAATGGCTAAAAATAACATTTTGGAGTGGTCTAGTCAAAGTTCAGATTTAAAATCAGCTTCAAACGATGTCGTGTGACATATTTTGTGAAGTCAAATGTAGAAATAAATGCAGGAGATGAGGATTGACCCCTCGCAGCCTCCGTACCTCCAGCACCGACCTCCCGTCAGTGCCGTAGATCTGCATGTGCGGCGTTCCCTCTGAGATGGTGAAGCGTTCCCTCCTCCACAGCATGGTGGCGGGCGGGTTGGACATCACGTCGCAGCTGATGTTCACCGGGTTCCCCTCCCACGAGTAATAGATGGTGGTTGGTCAGGAATTTAGGAATATCTGAGAAAAAAAAGTTAAAGCTGCTGTTTGTAACTTTAAGAAAAAATATTTCTTCACTTCTTTGTTGAAGCTCAGTTTGATACGAGAGATAATCTGTGAAAAATGTTGCTCTCCTGCCTTGTAGCAACCAATCACAGCCAGGAGGCGGGTCTTAGTGCTGTCAATCATTCTCTGTGTGGCACTAGTCTATGCTAGAGCTAGCCTAACCTGTTGTGAATGCTCAGCATAGTTAGCTTGTTCAGTGATGATTGGAGGACAAACAGTTTTCCTGTAACAGTAAGTGAGCACAAGGATGATTGACAGCGCTAAGCCCCGCCTCCTGGCTCTGATTGGTTGTTCAGAAGGCAATAACAGGTGAAAGAAGAGGTGAAGGAGATCAATCTTTTCAGTGTTTATCTGTCTCACAGTAAATTGTGACAACACGGTGACACTTTTACCAAATACGTAAAAAACATATTTTTTATAAAGTTACACTGTGCCGCTTTAAGCGAAAGAGAAAAGCGGTAAACTGCTGGTGTGTTGAGCGTTCATGGCAGCTAATTAAACACTGAAATCAAAGGTGGAGCTGGGATGGATGATCAAAGGCGTCTTAACCCGCGCATTCTGCACAGGAAGAAGAAAATGCTTTGGATTTAATCCCACTGGAGAGAAACGTCTGAGTCGGCCTCAAGCGGGCGAATGAAGGATGCAAACAGAGGCCGATAATGAAAGACTGCGGCGGCGGCGTTGTTGTTGCGACTCGGACGTTTCCTGCCCCGGCTGCCCGGCTCACTCAGACACATTATGCTTGTTTTATGCTCCCTTGCAGGACGCCATTAGAGAGATTGATGCGCGGCTCCCTGTCACAGCCGAGGACGTGCCATCGCCTCACTGTGACTTAGTAAATGAGTTCGTTAGACTCTCCGTCTGAAACATGTTTACAGTAGAACAGCAGCAACTTCCCCCATCCAGACGGGGGATGAACATGTGTGTGTTTCTCCCCTCACCAACTTTCAAGGGATTTCTTTTCCGAAAATGTCAATTTATCTGACGGCTCAATCTGCTGTGCTGGTATAGTTAAAGCATCTCGTAATGAAGCCAATCTCTCCAAAGCCGAGATGAAGATCTTTGCTGCAGAGCTCATTAAGCAGGGGAGAGGCAGGCTGCCCCAAATAACCCCAAACACGACACGACGAGGAGAGGAAGCCGTCAGCAGGAGGAATCCGGTCTTTTCATTAATTATCACTCGACTGCAGGGAGGAGCTGCTGGTAATCATTTCCTCTTTTTTAACAAGACAACCAGCTGGTTTCCACAGGAAACTGTCAACTTTTCACCTCTGCAATAACCTTGACAGTGTAAATATTTGACGCCAGTTTGTTTTATTGGGAAATAATGAAAGATTTCACACAATTCAAGTCTGGAAAAAAATCTTATATCTAAATAAAAATCAAATACAGACGATTGAGTGTGGGAAGGTTAGAGAATAAAGCATACTAAATAGTGGTTTGTTTTGGTCTAGACAAAGTCTAGACTTAAACACAAATCAGTCTCAGTGAATTTGACAAAATTTAAAAATGAGGTGGAGCAAATTTTTATTTCTTTTAAGACAAAATGCACCAATATCTGTCTGCATGAATAATTTTAAATCTAGAACCGCAAGAAGTTTCTAGAAAAGTCTTTCTGTAAACATGAAACGGCTGAGAAATTCATAAAAATATAGTTTTATCATGGAAAAGGAGATCTGCCAGCGCCACAGCTCCACCTGGTGGTGGCAGAGATATTAAGTTGCGGTATAAACTTATAGATAAAAATATTTATTTTACATATTTGTTAAACTATCAGGATGTGATGACAATAATTCAAGCTCTTCTGTCTTCTCCCAGTTCTAATTAAAGCAACCAATCAGAGGCTGGAGGCGGGTCTTAGTGTTGTCAATCATCCTCATGTCCTCAGCTTTCTCTTTGATAGTTCACCATGAATGCTGAGGTTAATTAGCATAGCACCCCATGACATAATTGATTTTCCTGTTACGCTATGCTGTTTCTCCATTGTTTGCATGTTTAGTAGCGCGTACACAAGAGTGACTAACAGCGCTGTGCCCCGCCTCCTGGCTCTGATTGGTTGTTTTTGTTTGGGATTGGTGCCTTTCTTTCGATAGCAACAGCAGTTCAGAGAAAAAGTAGATATTGATAATTTTAACAAATTTGTAAAAAATACAAAAAAATTAATCAAAGCTTCAAGGCAACAACAAAACTTCTTATTTATAATACATTTTACTACAGAGTTTTACAAAATACTAAAAAATACTGTTATGTAAACATTAGCGTTAGCATTGTAGCACAGCTAGCTAAGACAGGAAGCTAGCTCATTAAAAATCTTAAAGTTTCCAGTTAATTGGAATTGAACTTACACTCAATGTCCAGAAACATGCTCTTCTGATGGCCTCCTATCCGGCTCTGAGCCTCGCAGTCGAAGCGGCCGAGGTCGCTGAGCCGCACCCCGCTGATGGTCAGCACGGATTTACCGTGACGGCCGCGGACCTCGAACCGCCCGTCCCGACTCTGGAAAACAAACACACAGCTCCTATGAATACACCAAGCGACAGGAAGTACTGAGAAAAGCTAAGAATATTCATTTTCCAGCCCTGAGAATGAGCCCAGTGTTTCCCCTTCGCAGGCTGCAGTCTGGTGTCACACCGTGTTGAGGCTAATCCAATAAACCGCCGATACGTTACAAGGTCATTACATCGTATGAAGACAGATGGCAACAATTTGAAGCAACGGGTCAATTACAGCAGACAAGGCTATCAGTGCGGCCGTTCCTCCTAATGAGACCAAAACACCCTGAAGCATCCAGGCTAGACGCTTTCCATCAGATGACCTCATGACCCCAGGAGGCATATAATGGAAACTGTTAAACGAAACAGATAAAAGTACATTTATTCATCAGGAAGTTCAACATAAAGGATAGTGTGGTGAGAAAATTGATTAAAGACTCAAATCAGAAACCAAAACAAACTCTACCCCCCACTGAGCTTTTATTTTGTAGGTTCAATTTTAATCAGAGAGAAATGATTGTCTTCCTGTCTCTTATCCCATCTGATTAAAAAGCTTTAGAAAACTTGTCTGTTAACAAACATCAATGGGTTTATTTCCTTTTTACAAAATAAACAACATCAGATTGTGAATTTGCAGGGTTTCCCCTCCCTCACCTGTTGCTGTCAGCCTGACTGAGTATTAGGTAAACAAAGAGACCTTAATATTTTTTACTTTTAAGTTTCTCAAACCAAAGCTGTGTGTGTCTTTTTTATCTGCACTCAATGTAAGATAAAATGCTACTGTTGCTTCTTTTACGCAAAATAAACTTAAAATGTATTTATATTTAAAATGTATTCAAACTTAAATAAAGTTTTGATTTTTTTTCTCTCTTTTTTTAACTTTACTTCAACAGATAATATCGAACACAATGACAAATATTGCAAAATATAAGTAATAGACAATATTGGTGTTAAGATTTTATTATAGGGATCTATAAAAAAGCAACAAAAACTATTTATCTGTTGTTACTTGAATATGTACAGTGTGGATGCTTTTGCACATATTTCTATTTTATTTGTGATATTGTTGAGCTCCAATTCAAAGTGAGGTTCTTGTCTTCTAGAAATGTTGCACAGATTATCTAAATCTGGTCTGTAATTGTAGTTTTTAAACATTTCTCCTCTCTGCCAGCAGCTTTCACAGTTACTGTTTGCCTCCATCTGTATTCCCATCCTTGTGTACATTTGCATATTGAGGCCGCTGTATTCCTGCACACGCTCTCCCTCTGAATCCCCATAAATCAACACACAGTTGTCTCTTTGTGATGCCCCTGTCGCCCCCGACCCAAACGCTCCTCTCCTGCTCCAGACTCCGGCCTGATCCTGTTTGGAACGGCTTTCGTTTTGTCGTCACAAAGCTCTCAGCTAACGAGGTGGAGCGCCGCTTAAAGGCTCGGCTCTGGTCGCTTTGCGACTTCGCTTGTTTGCCTGGCGAGTGGCGCTGAATGAGGATGCTGAGGATGAGGCAGCAGAGAGAGAGAAAGAAAGAGGAAGAGGAAATCTTCTGAGTCAGGAAATTACTCGGCTACTGACAGGGCCTGTGTGTGGAGACAAACCCGCGCCCTGAAGCTCGGCCTGCTTGATATGCAGCTCAGTCACCTGGCCAAACGTGAACAGAGAGCCACATGTAGCAACAGGAACAGGAAGCACCAATATCTGTCCGCGTTTGCATGAAGCACACAAACTCTTAAATAGACTTTGTAGACTTTTACTGTGTTATTTTAGGTTTAGTTATTAAAAATGTCAGTGGTAAATGTCAGTGAGGCCGGTGTGACTCTGCCGCTCTGTGGCGGGGCTGAGCATCAGGTCTGCGGCGTCCGTCTGGTTTTTATGAGTCCTGTGCCACCTCGACCTCACCGAGGCAACAAAATGACATTTAATAATGGCTTTTCTGCTTCAAGGAAATGGAGGCCAGAGAGACGGGTTCAAAGTGAAACAAAGCCAGTCGGTGGCTAAACATTTCAATTATCTGGAAATCGAAGAACAAACAGTAGCATCTGCGACTGCTCCTCCAAGGCTACGCTTTTATTATGATGAAGATAATAAAGGAGCAAAAGTTTCACTCAATTTTGTTCAACTACTTGTAGAGAAAAGGAGGAAGCTGCACCCAGAAAGAAGCCAACAAGATGATCGTTTAATAAAACAATTCTCCAAAAATAGACGAGAACTAAAATGTTCCTCAGAAAAATATAAAATAAAAAAGTATTATTTATTGAACTAGTTAAAACATTAATGAAACTGTAGTGGATCGTTCCATGAACTCTCTCTATGTTATCGTTTATGTCACAATGCTAGAGGGCAAAATACACACAAACATTTTCCACACAAAGAACAGAACATTCGGTCCGTTACAGCTCCTGATGTTTATTTAATGAGTGATAGCGGTAGTAGCTTAGCCACCGCTGCTATCAGCTAAGCTAACAATGGGGTGGTTGATTAGCTAATTTGAACACCTGCTCTACTGATGACCTGCCAGAGCTGATGTGTGAGTGAACTGAAACACGTCTACATGTTTGAGGTTTTCAAAGTCAAGCTAGCATAACTGAGCTACTTCCCTCTCTCTCACGGTTTTTTCCTCTTAACTAAAACTATTTCCTGACCTTGTATCTAGTTGTCATAATACTGAATTAGTAGCAAAGCTCTGTGTCCCTTTTTCTTTATATATTATGCATAGATTTATGATTTAACGCATCATTTTGACAACTTAACAGCTAAACCAAGTCATTGTTAGACTAGCATTCATAGAAAGAAACTTAAAAAAATTGTTCTACTATTTTTCTAAAACGATTCATGAGTAACGTGATGCTTTAAAAAAATAACCTAATTTAATCTAAGCTAATATTAATTACATCAACCATATATGTCCATTGGAGGAGTTTGTTTTATCCCAGTTTTGTTGCTTGCTTTCTGACCTCCAATCCAAAAGGTGGCGCCAAACACAGCAGAAAAAGAAACGAAACCATTGAAAGAGAATTGAAAATGTAAAACAGCAGCAAAACAAAACAAACATTTATTTATTACTGTCAATTTTTTTGCTTTCAATGGAAAGTTTTGCAGAGTAATCATTAATATGTTCAGTTACATTTTTCCAAGCTAATATTTCTTTCCCGTTTCTCTTTAAGCCATCGTCGTTTTAGCCAAGTAGAGTCATAGAAACCTCTGAATGTGGACGTTTTATTGTGAAAGAACGAACTATGCTACCAGGACATTTCACTCACAGTCTTAAAGGTAATCAGTGGCATTTTAAAAAAAGCATCTTGCTGGCTGCGTCTGAGTCACTCGCTCTCTTTTTCAGCATAACTGTCTATTTATGGCGTATTATTTATGGACAAAGTGACTCAGTGATTCCCAGAAAAGCTCCCAAGTCTTCGCAGAAACGTCCATCAAAACTCAGTTTTAATCGCCGTCAGAAGCTCCTTATACTGGGATGTTAGGAATAAATAAAAGCTTTACCTCACAACACCAAGTAATGAAACAATACACCAACTCAAATCCTCCTTCAGCACCTAATTAAATCCTACAAACTGCCTCCCATTATGCTCTCTTTCCGAGGGTCATGGTGTTAGCAGGGAAAGAAAGAGACGAAGCAAGCAACATTATGTAGAGAGTAAAACTAAGCCTCTCGGTGCAAGACGCCTCAGCAGGAGGAGCGAGAGCAGCCTGGATATGCAGATTGGAGAGCAAATTGAGAGAGGAGCATTCTGCCTTAAACCCAAATGACTGCTGCCATCCATCACGCCCGGGCGCCGCTCCACTCATGTTTGTCTTTGCGCATGTTTAGGTGTGTTGGTTTGCTCCGCGCATTTCCATAATTGCATTTGCAGTGGGGGAGAGAAGCACTTACTCTCATTTTCGGCTGTGATTTATCAAGCCGAGCGATTCGAGCCAACGCACACGTTCATTTATCTCCGCCGTGACCTTTTTCCCAGCAAAAGATCGTCTGGCTCCTTTGTTTGGTTCTTATTGTTCTTCTGTGGAAACCTCAGTCCGATGCCAACACTGACAGTACGTTGGTGAAAAATAAATACTTGAGTCAAATCCAGAGCCAGACTTTTTGAGGGTGCATCACACAAAGCCTTGTTAGGTGAAAGAAAAACACCAAACAAAGTGAAACCCGAAGCATTTACCTTGAGAACTTCAAGGTCCTTGGTGCTTCTTTTAGCCTGGAGCGAAACAAAATAAAAAGTGCGAGCTGATTTCCTGTGAGACCATAAACTCAGCCAGGTATGAGCGCAGGGTGAACGCGCATAAGTTATGTCTTTGAGCCTTTTAACATTTATAAACGCATGGAAAGACAGCCGTCTATTCGTGTCTGCTGCTCCTTAAATTATACCCGTTTGACCCCAGAATAACCTCTGCAAGCCACAAAATGACCTAAAACATGGAGATGGGATTAAAAAATCAACTTTCCAACCAAACGTAAACCCACATAAATGCACAGCTGAGACCAGAAATCTAACATTTTATGAAGTTAAATCAGATCAAACTTTCTGAAATCATGTCCAACCATAAAACCGATCAGGAAGGAATCAGTGCAAATGGATACAAACACCTGATAAATAGTTTTTTACAGTTCTCTCCATGTTTGTGTGAATTTTAAAATTTTCTGTTAATTTCTTGAGTTCTGCATTATTTTGTGTAAAAAAGAAAGCATTTTTGCACTCAAAGTCTCCAACCAAGCAAAAGAAATAGTTTCTAACTTGCCATTAGTTGTTTTTTTGATAAATTCAATAGAAGTGTCTGGAAAGTTTGCACCATTTTACCCCCCCTCAGTGGCCACGCCCCTTAGTGTCTCTTGGCTCCGCCCACTTTGCTTGGTGGATTTAATGTTTAGTTATACTTACAAGGTTGTAGTTTTTAAAATGTTAACTGAAACCATGTAATAGCATCAACGTAGAATATTTGTTTTGGTACATTTGAATTAAAAAATTGCAAGATCGTAAAATTTTTCTAGTGTGGAAAATTGGCCAACTTCCTCCTCACCCCTTCTAAGTTACGCCCCATTTGTTTTACACAACTTAAAGTCGACCGCTTGGTGTGTGACGCAGCAAACGGCACACACACACACACACACACACACACACACACACACACACACACACACACACACACACACACACACACACACACACACACACAGGAAGCCAGATGGACTTTCTGGCAGCGTCTACCTTGTCTCCGTCCACGAAGGTCTGCCCGTCGCTGGCTCTCCTCCAGGAGATGTCAGGCAGAGGCTCGCCCTCGGCCACGCAGGAGATCATGGCGGCGCTGCCCTCCACGGCTGTCACGTTCTTCAGCTGGGTGATGTGGGGCTGGACTGCGGGCCGGCCGCGGAGGACGAGAGAAATAAATTAGAGAAGAAAGAGCAGAGAGGAAGGACAGAGGAAGCAGGAGTGAAACTGTCAAGTATGTGCTGCAACTCGTAAAGTAGAGTAGACGAAGGCGATACCGTGGGGTTTAGACACGGAGCTGATGCATGACTTTGCTCTGACGATATGGGCCAAGATCATTTGTTCACCGCAGTCACACCTCACAGCTTTGATGTAGTGGGGTAGGTTGGCCTCTTGTCCCTTTTTGCATTGATTCAACAGCAACAGAAAAGCGACTTTGGTGAAGTTTTGAGGCACAAACCTCTGCGTTTCTTTGAATAAATATAGATTTTTGTCTGGGAAGACTCCTCTCCAACACCGTGTGATTTGCTTTTGATGCACTAAAAGCAGATAAGTGCTGCAAAGCCACTGAGGGCCGGTCCCTCCTCGCTTCCACCTGATAAGGTGCACTAAGCAAGCCCTGATGCATGTCAAGGGCGCAGCACACGCTACATGAATCATGGATTACTCTCTCCATGTAAATCCTCAGCAGACGGCGAAGACGTAGCGTGGAATCAAATCCGAAAGGAAACGAGGAAGTGAACAGGAAACAGTGAGTTGAAGGCTTTTAGCGGCGCGAGGAGGCAGAGATTTCACCTGTTAGCATGCTAGCTACCACTGGGATTTGGAGAGCTTGTCAAAACACGAGGGTCACACACACACACACACACACATCAACACACATCAACACACACCTGTATTATTTTACCTCTCAGCACCTTCAGTAAACAGATCAATGGACGGAAACAGGTTTGTGGGTAAATACCAGCCTGAGACGGTGGAGGAAGAAAGTATTGATCCATCAGTTCTTATTAAATCACCTGGAAGTGGAATGACTTGGACTTAATTATTAAGAAATAATTGCAA
The DNA here is from genome assembly GCF_027474105.1 of Poeciliopsis prolifica. NCBI lineage: Eukaryota > Metazoa > Chordata > Actinopteri > Cyprinodontiformes > Poeciliidae > Poeciliopsis > Poeciliopsis prolifica. The sequence goes on from NW_026562639.1 coordinate 68,568, forward strand.
TTAAAATAATGTAATATTGGCTTTAATGCCATGCAAAGATGAAACATTTGTATTTATAAAACCTCCATGAATTATGCCTAAAAACTAAGTTTGTTACTGAATTGGAATAAAATTCAAATTCTTCAAAAAGGAAGAATCCAGACAGAATTAGAGGAGGAGTTGCTAATGTTGCTAATGTTACTGAAGGAAGTAAGTTAGAAAAGATGCAGCCATATCTAGCGTTTGAACCCTCAATGGTTTTACAGGTGAACTCCAGAGCCAAGTTGGACACTTTTAATTAGAAAACTGAGCGACAGAGAAACATCTCAAACTGGCAGGAGAAAACACAGAAAACCTGCAGCAGGATTAAAACAGCTGCACAGAAACTACGTTTTTACGCTGCTGCCATCTGGCAGTGGAGAAGTGTTTCTATTTCCAACAAAAGAAAAAGTTTCTTCTCCAAAAACAAAAAGATGCATTTCTCAATGGATGGAAATGATGGAAAAGTTTGAGTTTACAGAAACAAAACAAAAATTCTCCTAGAACTGAAGCCATATGTCCCTAAAAACGCTGAAATTTTGGAAACATTTGAACTATATTGTAAATGCTAATCTTTGATAGGGCTGTAAAGATTCCTGGGACAATTCAATTCTCAGTTAATCAAATTTCTTGTGGAATGTTTATCCTTCATTAAATGATGTTTTATTATTTAGCACACCTTTTTGTGATTATTTCTGTTGTGCAGTGACGAAAGCTAAGTGTTAGCAGCATAACTTCCAATTTTTAAGTGTGGAGCTGCTGCCTGCTGTTCATAGTGAACAGTGGTGAAGTGCGCGGCGGGTGTCTGCGCTGCAGATGATTAAGTGTAGCTTTACAGACGAACCGGAAAACAAACGCACCACCATCTGCATCACAACAAATGGCTGGTGGAGGACATTATGATGATAGAGCTGTTGTCTGTTAAGTTAGATTTACCAATATTTTATTTTATAATTTTTTTATCCGATTACTCACAAGAATAATTGATAGAATGCTCGATTACAAAAACACTTGTTTACAACAATCCTAGTCATTTACAATGCTTTTCAGAAGTGTAATATCATATTTCATGAAGAATTAAAGGCTGCAAATATATTTCTATGAACTTTTCATAGTATTCATATTTTTTTAGATCTGCTTGGCAACTGGGACATTTTCCTTAATTTCACTCTTTAAAGCCAAATCAGAATAATTTGGAGCTCATTCAACATCAAGTATCCGTTTTCAAATAACAGCACAAGCCTGATTTAGAGCTATTTTTATCCAACGACAAAAGATCACGGAGAAAACAAGTCAAAATTACCTTAAACAATTGACCGACTCAGTTTAAGGTTCATAATGAGACCAAATGGCTGCTGGGATGATTTCTGCTAAGAGGGAGACGGGTGGAGCACTCAGGATGATTGGCCACATCTATTACACTTTCTAAAAGCTTTTAAAACTTTCACAGCTCTGAGAAACACACAAAACACACACAGTGAAAGGTCTGAATGGCCGATGTAGAGAGGGAGCGCTTCATTTTCAGCCTCAGATTTCCCTCATTGTGAAAACATTACACTGAAAACGTCCCATTCATCAAGATCCCTCTGCTGGGAAAGTTATTAATAAAGAATTATCTGCAATATTTCAGGTCTAAATGAGGGAGAGCTGAGATGCATTTTGATGAGAAGGGTCGAGAATTAAACGACCTTCAAAGTTTTGGTTGTTTCTGCTGGATTATAGAAAAGAATTTTGGTTACAAAGTCAAACAAATCAAGTTGGTTTAAGGTGTTTCCATGACAAAAACCAGGAAATTACAAAGTTAAACAAACAAAAGACACCAGAATGAATAGTTTCTGCATCTGTGGAAGACATTTTAGATCTTTTACAAAGAATGAAGGCGAAACTTTTTTGACATTAGTAGATAATTGTTTGTGCTAAATATGAATTTGTTTTGTTTGTTTTTGCACTTTTTGTTCCTCTGTTTTGCTGCATCGCCCTCATGTGGAGAGTTTAGGTTACTACACCCTATTTAAGCAGCCTTTCTTAGTAATTTTGCATTTTAATTATGTTTTTTGACATTAAACTGACGTTTTCCCATTTTTTCAACATCTTTCGTCTCCGTCTCTTCAACTTATCCAACTTCACTTTCTTTGTTTTTATGCATAATTTTTCCACAGAAAATTTTTTCTTCTAGAGATTCGTTCATGTTTTTAAATCTCACTTGATTTTGTTTTAAGATAAATAATTTTTTATAATAAAACAAAAGTGTTTTATTATTGAACTTGACTGATTAGATAAATCCTGAAGGTGTTGTTCAGATTCATCAATGCAAATAAAATAAATAAACACTACAGTCTAAAATCTTCAGCTTGACTGAAATAATTTCAATTTTGTTTGATAAAAATATAAATTTTTCTTTCTACTTTAATCAAAAACATTTATCTTCAGTATTTAATAGATTTTAACCTTTTAAAGGCCAGTGTGTCTGAATCTCTGGTTGTTACTGAAACATAAAATGCATTAAATGGAAAAAAAAGCAGAAACAGTTGAAGTCGGCCATTAAATTTGATCGATTAACAAACTGCTCTCCTTTCATTGCATGTTTTTGCTTCCATCTTCTGACATGAAGCAGAAAAAAGTGTTGAAAACGTCGTTCGATCACGACTCTCTTTATCACTATCATTACAGTTTATTATATCAGTTAGACGCCAAGCATTTCATTATCATATGTGTGATGTAAGTCACAAGAAAGCAACATAAACACACAGTTTGAGTGTTTAAAATTGCACAATTAAAGCTGGAAAAAGCTCCTATTTTCAGATGAGTTTTATTTTTGCCGTCTCTGTTGGAAGTTTTGATGTTACATAAAGCTCTTATCCCACCCACAGACAGGCGTCAGGAAGCAAAAATGTTCAACTCGCTGCATCGGATTGGCCTAATGTGTTATTTGTTGTTTTAGCCGAGCAGATCCATAAAACAAATGTCAGCACAGATTCTCCCTCCTGGATCCACTGCTAATAGCTACCAGGCTTTAATGATAAAAGCCACCGCTGGGCCTGTTCTGCTACATCATCTACATTTTTCGGTTTATTTAAAACCGCTGAAAACCGATGCTGTTTACTTTCCTTGCTCTTTTTCTTATGCGGATCCTTGGATTGTGTGTCATGTTTCCACTCATTAGGAAAAAAAAGAAGCGAGAACAATGTCGTGATGTGAAAACCAGATATTGTATTTCACGCGTCACTGGCGAAACCGTAAGAGAAAAAGTGGCAGAACACTCAGATTTTGTCTGCAGAGATAAATCTCCCAAGCCGCTATGATGAATTTCTCCTGATTGCTGCTGGAGGAAGAAAATAAATCCTAGCGGTGCATTTAATATTCAGATCCTTTGTAATTCATCCTGAAACTCAACCGTAGTGCATCTTCCTTTCTGTATTTTACTCCTAATTGAGTCCAGTGGACATAAATATAAGAATCACAGCTACCTGTGTGAAGAGAAGTGCATCACTAACAGAAAAATGAAGTCAAATCTTTTGAGTCTAAATTAAAAAATCATTCCTTCATCTTGTAACATGTTTTGCGCATGATAGCATGCTAATATGTTAGCATGTAAAATGTTGAGTTTTAGGCTGACTGTTGGTGTTGAGAAAAACAACAACTGTAGCTTTAGCAAAATAAAAATCAAACACAAAGTCTTGTCTTATTTCAGTTGGTTGTGAAATAAATCACATTCCCAGTCAAACAATCGAAACCTGCAGGTGATTTTCTCAGCCTGAAGAAAAAGTTAACAAGTTGCTAATGTAATTTTTTTTTATGCATAATATTTTCAGCATGGGCCAAGTTGAGGTGGGAGCTGAGACGTCCCTGAAGCCACGCTGCTGGCGTTTCTAACCCAGAGGTGTTGTGCATGTCGATGTTCCCTCACTGTGTGGATTTGTTTCTTACAGACACTCACTCTGGAGCCTGAAAGCAAGACGAGCTGGAATAATCCCTGAAGACTGACAGAACGCTCTCTTTACAGCTCAAGGGCTGCTTCAGAAGAAACTCTGGGCCCAGACGGCAGCGCTAACGTCGACACATGGAATGAGAATGAGGAGAACTCAAAAACTAATTTAACTGTGTAGGGTGTGTCAGGTTTTCTGATGGCCAACAAAAGGCGCAATCACCTGCAAATATCTCGTCTAATTCACAGTAAATGACCCGTTTTCTCTCTGCCTTTGCTGTCAGGAGTAATAAAACTAACTTGCAGCAGCATTTCCCTACAGTGCAGTCAAAAGGAGAGCTCCTCCCTGCTGCTTAGCTTTCCCCATTAAATGCGCATTTTGACGAACAAGCGTTTCTCCACATATTTCCACGAGAGGAATATCAGAGCAAATAGCCAGCAGGTTCATAACATTAGGAATTGAATTTTTTTTTTATTTGAGCGAAATATGAAGCGATAAATGATATTTTTCTCCAGCAGCTGCTGGTGGTGGAGTGGGCTGGCGGCCATGTTTGGACTGACGGTTTTGAAAAACTGTTTTAGGATAAAAGAAGATTGTGAGCGTCCTCACCATAAAACTTTATGGATGGACATAAAACACTCCTCACTGTAATGGATAATGCTATTACATCTGGATTTGCTGGAGATGCAGCAGAAAGGAAAAAGAAGAATTACTCTATTCTGTGAGGTTGATTAATAAATAATGCAGCCGTTTGTGATTTAAACTCCTATACTTTTTTAAATCACTTAATGTAGATTCAACAAATATAAGGTTTACACCAGTTCTTGTTATTTCATTAACACTCTGGATAACCAATCAACTCTTCTGGTTAATAAAATCTCAGTTCAATTGGTGATAAATATGTTGAAGACAAAGATTTTGACTGGTTTCTAACTTTCTTACCGAACACTTTGAGCAGAAGCTCTCTCTCCTGGAAGCCGGCCTTGTTGGAGGCCTTGCAGGAGAAGGTTCCTCCGTCGGCCTGCCGGATGTTTCGGATGGTCAGCATGCTGCGTCCGCCCTCCAGCTGGCTGAAAATGTACTTCTCTGAAGGCTCCAGCTGCTGCCCCTTCCTGCACAAACAGAAACTAACACCTTCAGACCTTCTACACTTCATAAAGTAAAAATATCCTCTCAAATGTGTCGACAATCACCTCTGGACTGCAGCACTTGCTAAAATCGCTCCTGATGCACTGAAAGCTGTGCTGACTTAATGCTTTTTCACATTGGACTCTGTTGGAAAATTAATCAGGGGGGAAAAAAACAAGCAGCTAAATTGATCCATGTCTATATTAAGGCTTCCAAGCAGAAGCACAATGGTGAGAAGCAGGTTTTCTGCCTCCCCCGCTTGTTTATTTGTGGCTGTTTAACCAGCCGTGTAATCCACAGGGGTAAGAGTCGGATTTTATTGGGGGGAAAATGTCAAATTTCTGCAGCACATTTAGACAAAACAACATCAAATGAGGCACTGAGTGAATGATCTAAAAAACTTTTGGACATTGAAGCATCAAAATCGAAATGTCTACAAACTATTTGATTTTGCAATAAAAAGTGTTGCATCTCAGTCGATAATAATTGATTTCTTTTCTGTTTTAAATATCTGACTCACTGCCAAACTGATGCTATGACCTTTTCGGTTTTATTCACAATTTGTTGTTTTTACTTTTAATCACACCAAACACGTCAAAAACACAAAACACGTCCAACGCTTCCAAGTTCAACACATCAACATATCTCTAGAAGCCTCTCTGTAGCACAGAGATGAAATTTAGAGACCAAAATACTACGTGGTGAAAAACATCTGCAATCACAGATGTAGCTCCGACGTCTTTGCTGAACATTTTGTGTTCAGTTTTTATTGAACAAACGGCTGATAATGTCGCTTTCGGAGGAGCTTCTTTCCTTTCTCCCCTCCCTGTTACTTTTTATATCGTTGTTTCTTAAATAGCAGGATTCAAGCTCAAATTTTAATAACTGCATAAAAACCTTCTACCATTAGATTTTTAAAAGTTAAAGGAGGGCAATCTTAATTTTTTTAGCCTAGCTCTATGCATTGAAACAAATATGAATTTCCATCTGGACAAGCCAACAACTTGTGTTGCTGAATCTATATTTACAGAGCTGTTCATCTCTACACACAACCAGCCCCCTCATCTTGTAGGAAAAGCCTCATTTAAAGTCGGCGGAGAAACACCAAAGCAAAGTAATCATAACTTTACGAGGTGGAGAGGAAATGAAGAGAGGCGTCATGTTAGCGCTGGACGCGCCACAGCAGTGGATGTCATTACACTGACTGACTGCTGACAGGTAGTCTATTACCGAAGATGCACAGCGGACGAGGTGAGGCCTCACTCTGACAGGAAATGCAGCTGTGAGGCTGGAATACGCTGGAAGGCCTGAGATCAGAAGCAAAAACTAAATTGGGTTGTGATTTATTGTTGGCGTCAAAGACGTTTTCTTTGTCTGCTGGTGAGGTGTGTGAGCGACCTCCTGGCTGGAAACACAACTCCACTGTTCCAGTCAGTGGGCCTGTTGATTATCTACCACTGAAATGGCTTTTATGTGATTATTGGAACGCTAATGCGTAGCAGAATGTGTCGTACCTGGATTAGCGGCAGTCAAACGAGCCGCAGAGTGATTACATCCACAGGACCGAGCACAAATATTGTTTTTTCTTCAGTAGAAGTGAACAAGTCAGATTTTATGACTAGAATATAAAACCAAAAGATCAATTATCTGCTATATAACCTAAAGTCACCAGACACAAACCTGCTGTTTTTGTGAACATGTCATAAATTTTTTATTATTTTTCTTTTGTCTGATTTTTTTAATTTTTGGTTAAAAAACTACAAAAATTATCATTTTAAAATACCAACTCAACTTTATATTTGGACCATCTTATGATGTAATTTTAAATATTGAAGAACCAAATCCTTTCTTTACTCTGACTTCAGTAATTTACTACTATTTCCCTTGAGTTGAGTAGAAATGTGTTGAAGTTGTGCTACTGTTTCTTGAATATGTTTTCTGGAAATTTATGAAAATTATGGAAAACAGCAGTTTTATATAAAAAATATGCCACTTTCTAGTCAGTCGCTCACCTTTTGTTAGAAACGCAGGAGAGGGGATAAAACAGAAGATAATCAGGATGTATTTTTCTGAAATAACCAACTATCCCGTTACTCTGATAATCTAAACCTACATCTTACTGATCCAAACCCTGAATTTAAAGAAAAAGTGAGTTTGAGTTGATGTGCCGAGTCGACAGGCTGCGTCTCACCCAGAGATTCAAACTTTTTGTGTTTTTTGACCATCGATTTTTCTGTCAAACTGGAGAAATTCAGCTTTGTTTTTCTAACTCAGCTACTTTTAAGTTGGTTAAACAACATCGCTTTGCAATTATAGTCATTTAAAAGCAAATTTAATCTTCTCCACAATCTTTTTGTCCTGTTGTCAAAATGACAAGTATATGAATTCTTGCACTATTTCTGTTTTTGTTGTTGTCTTTGACCTTTTCTGAGACCTATGAACTGTTAATAAAGGTTTGTACAGATATTAAAAGTTAGAAAAAAGTTAAAAGTGAATACTCCCGGAAGTACAGTCACTGACACAAGATTTTATTAAAAATGGAGAAAAAAACTCAGCGTTAGGAAAATAGTTCTGGTTGTAAAAATGGACTTACGTAATTGTTAAATGGAGTGGATTATTTTGAAAGATTAATTGATGTATCAGAGGACTAAAATAAATGTAAATAAATAAAGAAATGTGTTTTTGTTTGACTCTTAAACCTGAATCCTGAACAGAAATAGTTAAAGGTCACATTATTGACGCTCAATTTTTACCAGAGAAGATTAAATGTTGTCCTTTTGACAAGAGACGTTTTACTTTTTAAATTATTACAAGCGTCGGTGCTAATGTGGAAAGAGGTGAATTTGTTCAATGAAAGGTTTGACACGTCTTCGTGAGTTTCTAAAGAACGTTTCATTTTTCTTCCTGAGTTCCATGGATTTGTGTTCAATTCAGTACAGAGTGTGAAACAAGTCACAGAGAAACAGCGGCGCAGCGGAGCGAGTCACAGTTACAACCATTTGTGACATCTTTACAGTTCGCAGCGATGAAAATAGTGGTAGAAAACACCGCCTCTGTGCTCCGTTTAGACGAAAGGCAGAAAAAGACGGAAACAGTACGACCTACAATTGAATCCCCATAAAGTGCCATCAACAGATGCTCAGGTGCAAAGAGCTTGTCACAATTGCCTGCTGAGTGGGAGCAGGCTAATTGCTGGATGTTGGAGAGAAGAGTGGATAGTGTCAACTACGTCTGGTGCAAATTCTCGCGCCGCTGCTGTTTGACATTTGATCTTTTTCTGCAGCTGTTGGAGGTGATGTGTGAGGGCGGATTGCAGAATCCCTAATTGGAACTGCGACATGATATCTTTGTTGTCTGCAACTGAAAATACAAGAAGTGAATCTGGAGTGTGTGAGTAAAAGACAAGCGTGAAAGCAGAAACTGAACGCTTTCCGTTCACAAACTTTGAAACTTGCTCTGTTCAGTGACTCATCTGAGACGCTGAAATCTACAACACTTAAAGAAAACTGCAAAACAGCCGAAACACTGAGTTTGTTTTCAATTTAGGCAAGTTTAGAGTTGCTTTTCAAACATCATACATGAAACATTAATTGACATTTTGATGTGTAACAACACATCAAATGTTCAATATGAATAAACTTGATTGATTGAAAGGTGAATTGGATTATCTTTAATTTATCAGTTGTTTTATGAAACTACTGACTATGAAAAGTATTGACTGACATTTAGTTGGTAAATTTTATTTAATTTCAACCTTTGCAAGCAGAAAATGAAAAATAAAGAAGACAAATATAAATAAAGGATCATGTATGACCCACAAGCAATAAATAAAACAAAGTCAATTATTTCCATTTCCATAATTTAGCATTTTTCTCTTTTCTACTAAAAACTGAATGATAAAAATTTTCATTCTGGTGTTTTGGTCTCAACTCGCTTTATTGTGAAGGGCAATTTTGTTTACAGAAACTTCATAATTCGTCTTATTTGTTGTTTAGTTTATTTATGTTGGATATTTAAAATGTCTTCCAGTTTTAGCGCTAAATATTCACTAGAATTTAAAGTTCAGAATCGTTTCTTACCATTACTTAAAAATTCTCTTAAAAGAAAAATATTATCGCGATAACTTAAGACAATTATAATACCACAAAAATGCGTATTTTGAAGGTAATGAATGGATTTTGATGTATCAAGAGGATTACCTGTGCCATGTGACCAGAGGATCAGGAGATCCAGAAGTGATGCAGGTGAAGGTGACTGATTCCTGGTAGTCGGCTGTGGCGTTGAAGGACTGCTGGAAGACCGATAACGACGGAGGAACTGAAACAAACACAAACAAGGAGTCACTTTCTGCCGAGGTGACGGACGAAACTAAAGAAATGTCCGTTTCCATGAAGACGTGTAAACACCTTCTGAATACATAACAGCAATAAGACAATAAGCTGGCATCGTGAGCGATTTGTTGGGACTTCCTGGAAACACGACGGATGTTTGTAATTCCCACGGGGATTTCAGTTGACATTTTGACCCAGCTTTGGTGAAAACACACCGGGACGTGAAACAATGATGATGTTTCTGCTTGGCTGAACCACTCAAACGGAAACGAATCAGGAAAACGGAGAGTCCTTGCTTCCTGTCTGACTCATAAGGCCTGAGCTCTGATCATGTCAGGCTGATTTCTGTGGCTCTATACACATTAGGGGTTTGAAGCACGTGCAGCAGGAACACTGTTTTCTTTCCAAGGTGCACAGAGAGAAAATAATTCACTTTTACCTTTGGGAGAGTGATTTGTATCTTGAAACTTCAGAAAGAGATGGAAAGAACATTTCTCTGCTAAAGAATGGCTCAATTGGCAGAATAAATACTAAAGGTTATTGTGACCAAAGACAGAGCCTTGAGGAATTCCTTACATCTCAGGAACTACATGGTTTATTTGAACTGTAGTGGAATAAACAGAATAATCCAGAGGTGTTTTTAATTAGACTATCGAGAAAGTTAAACTGAGTTTGAAAAAGAGACTCAACATCGAAAGTACAGTAAATTTGAAAGCATACATTTGAAATCTTCAAAGTTTTCCTCTTGTTAATAATCTCTCTTAATGTAAAATGATGACTTTATCATCATTTTATCAGGGAAAATTGGGAAGGATTAATTGCCCTATTAATCCTTCCCAGATTGATGGCATTAATAATTACTTCTTGAAAGTCAACCCCATTAACTAAATTAAACCTGCAGATGTAGGAGTTATTAATTCAGTGCAGGGGGAAAATAACAGAAAAACTATTGAAGAACAATTCAAAACCTCGTTTTTCTCGCTGTTTGTGTCGGCTATGCTACAAACAAAGTCACTGCCATAGCAACTTACAACAACGCCACAATATGTCTCAGGATTTAACACCAAAGGAAAAAAAACACACAAAGAACAAAACATTCAGTCCATTATAGTTTCATCTTTTGAGGCTTGATGTTTATTTTTGAGATTATTATTAAGTGATCGCTGTGTTAGATTAGCTACTGATGCTATTAGCTAATCTAACAGATCAGTGATACATTAGCTAAAGATGCTATTAGCTAATCCAACAGATCAGTGATACATTAGCTAAAGATGCTATTAGCTAATCCAACAGATCAGTGATACATTAGCTAAAGATGCTATTAGCTAATCCAACAGATCAGTGATACATTAGCTACCGATGCTATTAGCTAATCTAACAGATCAGTGATACATTAGCTACTGATGCTATTAGTTAATCTAACAGAACATTGATACATTAGCTACCAATGCTATTAGCTAATCTAACAGATCAGTGATACATTAGCTACTGATGCTATTAGCTAATCTAACAGAACAGTGATACATTAGCTACCGATGCTATTAGCTAATCTAACAGACCAGTGATACATTAGCTACCGATGCTATTAGCTAATCCAACAAATCAGTAATACATTAGCTACTGATGCTATCAGTTAATCTAACAGAACAGTGATACATTAGCTACCAATGCTATTAGCTAATCTAGCAGATCAGTGATACATTAGCTACTGATGCTATTAGCTAATCTAACAGATCTAACTCCACTGTGTTGGTGTGTTTAGGTCGCCTTTTTTTATTTATAACTAAACCGAAACACTAAATTCCACATCACATCTACATGTTACGGTTGTCATAGTCAAGCTAGCATAACTGAATTATTTCCGTCCGTCTTATGCGGTGTGTTTTTTTTCTTAATTAAAACTTGTTGTTTAGTCATTGCAGTGTTGAATAGCACTACAAACACTGCCTTCCTTTTTTTTTTTAAATGACGTGTTTTATTGATAACTTAACAGCTAAAACCAATGCCAGTCATTGTTAGCAAGCATCTTTTTGCCCTCTAGCAGAAAGCAGGGGACGTGACGTCACACTGTGTCTACATATGCAGGAAATAATTATCTTTCGGTGCCGTGTATGTTATGGGAGTACAAACGACATTCCTATTACATGAGCCACGTACTGTAAATACAGCGTGTCTCTCAGGGCCTCTGCATTGTTACAGCAGAGACCCTGATGACTTTATCAGCGGCGCTGGGTGAGGGCTGTCAGCAACACGCAGCGAGTCCCGTCACCCAGTCAACTGCTGCCTGTCATTTTATCAACCAACAGAAGGAGACCAAGGCGAAAGCAACCTCGCTCTCATCTTTATTCCCCGTCGCGCTGACAACGGAACGACAACTTCATGGCGCTTGAATGTAAATGAAGCAAATCAACCCATTTCTCCAGCACATATTTACGCTGCGCCTCTGCTCCCACTGCTGACACCTTCCCAATCTCAAGAAGTGATTAAGTGTGTTTGGAGCAGCTCAGTGGCGCTCTGCATGTTTACTCTCCCCAGTTTGCCTCGGCTGGGAGGGGGATGATTATGATGTGCAGAAAAATGGCCGACGCTGGAACAACTACAGCTGGAAGAAGCAATTCAACCAAAAACACAAGTTTTTCATCAGAGCAAGCAACTGTCATGGCTACGATTGCTTCATATTTAGCACCAAAAAAAAAAAAAACTAAATAGAGAACGTCAGAGAAGTTTCTGGATTAAAAAGGAGAATAATCTGGTTGACTTTATTCAAAATTCTCATATAAATGCTAATTTTCTGGTTTTTAGAGCTGCCCTTTCCTCTTAAACACAACAAAAAGAAAAAAAAAAGATTTTCGACCATTTGTATATATTTAGAATTATTTTGCAAATAATTTGTCAAATACTAAAAAGGCTCCAACACCAGCAACAACAAAAAAGTCACATAATTTTTAAAGAATTCAATTATTTCTCGCGTTTAAGGAATATTAAAATCCACTTTGGCATTCAAACAAAAACGTCATAAAGTCAAATTGATTACCACGACACATTTCAGCAACAAAATATCATAAAATAAAAAGAATCATTAGGTTCAATAGAAGTAACAAACAGTTATAATTTAGACCACAATTAATCTATTTTTCAGAGGCAACTCTAAAAGGTGAGGTTGTTGACTTAAATTAAAAGAACTCAATGTGCCTAAAAGTAATTAAAAAAGACAAAATTGTTGCTTTAATGTGTTTTCAAGCAAACCTGAGAAACAAAGACACACATTTCTTCCTATTATTAATTTTCTCAAAAGCTAAAAGTCACCAAACTCCTCCTCCAACGTTGTTCCTAGAAGGCAGAAGCAACAACTTTCCTCTGAAAGCCGAGAGTGAAGCTCAGCCTGCAGCTTCAGGACGGGAATATCTGTCAACCCGAACCGCAGCTCCTCCTACACAATCTGCATAATGAAATCTGATTACAGTGTGAGGGACTCGGCACAATGCAAAGCCTGCAATCGGCTGTTATTATCCAAATAATGCATCTCGGTACGCAGCAACCCATTACAACACATTAGGGTAAATAGGATGTAATTGCACTGGAAATTTAATTTTGTTCTGTATTTTATAACCGTCTAACCTGAAGTGATTGAGTGTTTTTAAAAGTTTAGTTAAACGACAACCACAAAATCTAATAAAACTTTGCACTTTGATTAGAATTCAAATAATTACTAATAATGTGACTGAAAAACAATAATCAATCCTCCACCAAAATGTTTGACAGCTGCAAAGATTTGTTAAATTTTCCTAATTTGAGTGACTCTGTGTAACTTACAAATTGAAATAATCAAGTAATCTCTAAATATTTAGTGAGATTAAAAGTCTTGATTATTTACATATGATTAGGACACAATATTAAATCACATTTAAAGCTTTTATTCTCAATTATAAATGGTAAATATGTTTAAATTCAGGGTGTAAGTTACAACAAAATCAATAAATTATTGTTTCAGAATAAACAAAAAACAAAGTGCTTTTATTTTGATGTTTCCAGCAGGAAGTGATTAAATAAGTACATCATCAGACGGACCAAAATATAAAGGTAGGTGTAGATTTTGGTATAATTCATATAAGTTTATATAAGTTTGTTTTTGATTCAGAGGGAAGAAAATCCAGAAATATTACTCAAGATTGAGTCATAAACATCCCATAATAATCAAGGTTATCCTTTCAAAGTAAAAGCTGCAGTCTGTAGCTTCCTTTTACTCTGAAAGGACAAGTCTAATGTGAAGAACCCATTCCCTTTTCTTATGTTTTTAAAATGATCTATTCAGCTTTTAAATCAAATAATCTCTTTTTTTGATTCTGAAGCCATCTCATAGTAAGAAAGCAGGAAGAACCCAAACATTAGAGCAGAATGAAGCTTCACCAGGTTGAAAATGAGCTAATCTCTGATCAAAACCATTGATTTCAACAGCAGCTGTTCTCCAGTGTCGTCCTCAGGCGGAAGCAGCCGCGTTAATGAGACGCTGCCAAGCAGAGAGACTTCAAAAGAGCAAATCGGCAACAGGCTGGACGCATCCAAAAGGAATCTGGCAAGCTTCACGATTTCTTCATGTATTAGTCATATCCTTCAAACTTCATATGATTGGTGGAGATAATATGAGGCTTAAAGTCGTTCCCACAAACTTGAACAAACACTGTAATCTTACTTTAAAAGTCACAGATCGCTTGGACTGATTTCAAAAGCTCCAGAATTTTTTCCTTTTCATGCTAATCGGCTAGAAGTCGTGAAATCTTCTGAAAAACCGCTGAAGGTTTTGCTTTCTGGACTAGAGCTGGAACCAAGCCAGATTTCATTGATATAAATAAGTATTGTGATTTTCGTCAAGAAGAAGTAAGAGAAGAAATATTGAAGGACACAAGCGGTGGTTTCCCCTGACAGCAGAAGAAAGGAAAATTGCAGGCTCTGGTTTGCGAGTGAGTGAGCCAACAATCAGGTGAACATGTGGAGGAAAGCTGCATGGAAATTGGAAAGCTTTTTCTGTTTTGACTGAAAATATTACCACTAAAATAATCGATGGCTTGGAAGAGGCTTAACATGTTTGCGAATCCAATGTCTACAGTTTTTATTGAGAACAAACAAAACATTTCAGAATATTAATTATAATCTGCTTTTGTTTGTACAAAATAAAAAGTTTCCTAAAGTTAAATGTTTCCTCTTGAAATGGAAATAGGATAATCTGGTTAAAACGACAACAAATGCATGAAAACCTAATTTTGAGGTAATATCACCAAATATTTTTGGTTCAGTTTCTAGTGCAAAATCTTAGCAGACTGGAAATAAAAGAAAACTAAATTCTTCACAGCAAGAAAAATGAGTCAATAAAATCTTAATATTGTTGAAAAAGTACAAGTTTCATTGGTAGATTATTTCGCTAAACACGTTTTAAAAATGTTTAAAGCTAAATCATATTTTTTGTTTCCACTTGTTCAGTTTTTGTGTTTCATAAAAATGTCACAGTGAGTTTGATAAAAGTTGGTGTCAGAGTTACAGAACCTGTCTGCCTGAGGGGAAACCAGAGCCACGTCTTGTTTCATTAGAGTCCATAAAAAGGTCTGAACTGAACTCAGAACAGGATTACACTTCAAAATTACCTTCTTATGTCAACTTTCCACCAAATCAGACTCTTCATTCTCCACCTCCATGAGGCGTATTTCAGATAAATCCCTGACATGTTCAGCATTCTTCTCAACACCGGGCTGTTTTGCCCTCAGGTTGATTAGCCATTCAGTGGGTGGCCCGTTTTTAGTCAATATGCCATCGCTCTCATCTGCGGCCCGCTTTGATGATCCACTGGAGGCCAGCAGCTCCGCAGGGTCAGAGGAGTTTCATTCGCTGCATGTTTGCTGGAAAAAACACACACTTTTCTGAAGTGGTTCATTAATATTTATGGCTTTATGTCGGGGGGAGCATACAGTAAGCTAATTCTGCGCTCAGATGTTCTGCATGACTGGTCAAAGGAGCCACAGCGCAAGCAGACAAGCTGCATCAAAAGAGAAACATGGCTAATCAGAGAACACTTTCCTTGCAACACACTTTCATTTAGAGATGATCTTTGGACTTAAAGAGGAACAATCTAGAATAACCACACAGCTATGACGGCTGGAACCGTCAGAGCCACATAAAGACAGTTGCAAAGTCGGCCTTCTATCACCTGAAGAACGTTTCCAGGATTAGAGGACGAGCCAGAGAAATTCATCCATGTTTATCTTTAACGCCTACAATTATTAAAATTACTCAAATTTATTGTTGTAAGTTTACTATAACTTTCTTTATTATTCACTTATTTTACATTTTTATTGTGTGCTATGCTGGGACAAACAGTTTCACCTCTTTCAGGATCAATAAAGTCTTATTTTATCATCTTAAAAAAGTAATCAGAACGCTGCTGCATTAAAACCAGGAAGTAGATTTTAATACTGAATATTTAGACTTTGTTAAACATGAAAGCCACATTAAAAAGTATCAAAGCAGAATAATTGAAATATCTACAAATTATGTGATTTTAATTGTTGCTGTTGCCTTTTAAGTATTTGATAAATTAATTACTTACAACATCACACACGTCTTCGATTTAAAATGATATTGATGGTTTTTCTACACGTTTTTATGATGTATTCTGAACTTCCTCATTGTTGAAAGACATAAAAAAATAGGGTATTCAGAGAAAAAGGTAAAAATAAGTTTTTTCTGTTGCTAAATTATCCTTAAATCTCTGCACCTGGGAACTTCATCAACTTTAAAGGCGAGAAACGGTCAAACAGCACAAGTAGAAAGAGACAGAAGAGATCGCTGGGAGGCCCAAGTTTGTCAATGAGCGCAGCAGACTTGATGTTTTATCAATCAGCTGCAAACTGTTTATTGTTCTCTGCTGCAGCGCCGGGGGATGCAGCCCAGGCCAGGCAGGCACAAACCGATGGAGAAAAACGGGACATGAATGCTGTTTCTCTTTTCTTTTTTGGCCGGAGGACGGAGGAGGAAGAAAGGTGGAGAAGGTAACTGATGTTGCAGCAGAGTTTCTTTGGGCTTCACCTCTGCTGAGGTGTGACCGCCACTTTAAAGGCGTCTTGGCTGGACACTGATTCCTGTCAGCACAGCCGCGGCTGCAGAGCCAAATCTGGAAAGTTACCAGCAGAAATTTATAGTTTTAATCTGAACTTTTTGGTGAACAGACTTTTTACAAACACTGCAATAATGCAAAATGTTACCAAGTAGTTTTGGTCAGTTCCTGTATTTTAAGACAAAAATGTCTTAATATTGATGGAAAAAGCACAAGCTAATCTGGCAGATTATTTCACTTATTAATAAGGAGTTATTTGCTGAACCCTTTCAAATTTTTGCTTATTTTAACGGTACAAAGTTCTTAACATGTCCGTTGAGTAAATATATTTGTCCATTTATCCACAACAACTGGAACTTTTAATATCTAGCAGTAATTTTTGTAATTTATTAAAAGA